>NC_066879.1:6937471-7017241 GCF_022985175.1 Labeo rohita | reverse complement strand
AATAAATATGCTCAGTGAGAGCAGAGCCCCAAAGCTCCAGAGCGCCCTCCAGTGTCCGCTCCTCCAGAGCTCCTTCCAGAGCCCCCTCCAGAGCATGCTTCTCCTGAGTGCCCTCTAGCTACCGCTCCTCCAAAGTCCGCTCCTCCTGAGCGCACTCCAGCCCCCGCTCCTCTCTTGCATCCTCCAGAGCACCCTCCAGTGCCGCTCCTGCAGAGTGCCCTCCAGAGCCCGCTCCTCCTGAGTGCCCTCCAGAGCCCACTTCTCCTGAGCGTCCTCCTGAGCTCCCTGCTTATAAGACTGTCTGCTCCACCATGGTCCCCTGAACTGCCTGATCCGCCCTGGAGGCCTTCCTTGTCTCCGTCCTGCACCAGCCTCCAGGGCACACACCTGTTTATCATTAATCACCCTCCTTTGTCCTTGTATTTAAAAACCATTCTGTTCAGTCTTTGGTTGTCCGGTTACAGTTATTTTATATTGTGTACTCCTCCTTCCTGTTTTGGTGTCTTTATTAAATAGAAGAAGTCTGGATTATACCTGCAGTCTCCTTTGTCTATCTCCTCTCTACATGATCGTAACTAGTTAGGTGTGGGGCAGGTTTAAGGGTTAGCATTTTTGTAGCATTGTGTAGTAGAAAATCAATACTGTAATTGACACCACCAATAAAATCTTTAGAATCAGCGGTGGGGTGGTGTTTGCGCTGAAGTGAATTGGGGGGGATTGCACATGCCTCTCATGTGTCTGTCAATGGGAGGAAGTCACGCCCCATTTTGGAGCTCCCACCCCATTTTAGAGTTCCTACCCCCATTTGGAGATCTCCAGGCTGCAGTTATACCCTTCTCACGCAGCTGGGGGAGAGCAACTGCGCTCGAATGCACTTTTTCTAAACTGTTCATCATTTCAAAATTATTTAAATCAGGCAGGGTTATAACTTACAGTACTCAACACTAATTACTGTCAGACTTTCAAAATCCATTATCACTTGAATTAAGATTATAAACATGTTATTTTAAAGCACAGTCAAAACAAAATCAGACTTTTGCATCATAGGCGGAGGGTGAACCTACTCCAGGGTAAGGCTCTATTAACTACAAACATCATAAACTTGTCTTTTTAGGTAAGAGCCAGACATGGGTGTCATGTAAGCTAATAAAATATTTTTAATGGGAATATTTTTTAATGTATTTAACATAATTACAATTTAATAAAACCGTTTCATTTACATGGTTATTCAAACAGCGAAAAAAAATGACATACAGAAAGGGACATTATCACTAACTTTGACCTATCATTAATTTATTTTTTAATTTTTAAAAACTAATTTATCATTATAATCACTGATGCCATCTGTGAAATGAATCTCTTAATTACATTGTACATCCGCGCCTTGTTGTTTATGATGAGAGAATTCAAGAGTACCGCATGCTCAGCAAAACTGAGTTTCAGCGATGACTCATCTGAACACCTCTGTTTGGCCATTGTATTCCTAAGCTCAACAGAATCGTGTGTGATTGGTTATAATGCGCAAGACTGTAAAAACGCTTAAGAGGAATTACGGTGCAACATGAGCGAATTGTGCTCTTTCTAAAGCACTTTCTATTTATTTTCACTTTGTTAGCAACAGACGTAGATTTAATTTGTTTGTGCAGGGACATTTTTGTCCAGTTTAGTGGCATTTTTGCCCCAAGTCCCCTTTACCCCAGCCTTACACATGCTCTACCTATGCTGGCTTCTCTTTTTACTTTGAGATCGTTCTGGGGTTAAATACAGACTTAAAATCATAACAAGATACAGTTTAAAAGATATCTTTTAAACTGTATCTTTTATACTGTTTTTGAAATCAAGTAGGAAATTAAACAGTTATCAAATTATTCTGTGTCCTAAACTCCTGAAACATTTGTGTATTTTAGAGCAGTCAATGCAATTTTGGAAAGGAATCAGTCAAATCTGTGTGTAAAAATATTCAAATGTAACTCCCCTTTGTAATAGCTAACATTTTCATACTGTATGTAACTGTAATTTATTACTATATTTTTTTCTCAGTAACTGTAACAGATTAGTGTTACATTATATTACATGTAACTAGTTACTCCCCACACTGCTTAACTTAATGATTAATACATGAATCATGTGCTATAACGTTTTAGCTGTTATTTATTTATTTATTTATTTTTAGCTGATTTTTAGCTGGTTTATTACATGTTTTATTTACCATATGTATGTATATTTATCACATGGACAGATGCCTTATGTGTGTGTGTATGTGTGTGTGTATATATATTGAGGCATGGACTCCACTTGACCCCTGAAGGTGTGCTGTGGTATCTAGCACAAGATATTAGCAGCAGATCCTTTAAGTCCTGTAAGTTGCAAGGTGGGGACTCCATGATTCGGACTTGTTTGCTCAGCACATCGCACAGATACTCTACTGGATTGAAATCTGGGGAATTTGGAAGCCAAGTCAACTCGTTGTTGTGCTCTTCAAACCATTCCTGACCCATTTTTGCTTTGTGAAAGGGTGCATTACCCTGCTGAAAGAGGCCAAAGCCACCAGGAAATACTGTTTCCATTAAAGGGTGTACATGGTCTGCAGCAATGCTTAGGTAGGTGGTACATGTCAAAGTAACATCCACATGGAAGGCAGGACCCGTTTTCCAGTAGAATAATGCCCAAAGCATCATACTACCTCCGATGGTTTGCATTCTGGTGTCATTTGTTCCCCAGGTAAACAACGCACCCAGCCAAAAATGTGATTCATCAGACCAGGCCACCTTCTTCCATTGCTCTGTTGTCCAGTTCTAATGCCCACGTACCCATTGTTGGCACTTTCCGCGATAGACAGGGGTCTTTCCTTTACTGTTAGTCCACATGCAGATAGAAACGCAAAAATCTGAGTCTCACTGTATCGCTCAGGCTGCACTGCAGTATCTATTCAAAGGTGTGATCCCACTACGGTGCGGGGGCTTTGACCTGCACTGTCTCTGGCCTGGGTCGGTTCACTCCTCCTTGGACAACCTGGTGGTTGCCCAGGAGCACCATATCGATGCTGAACTTAGTACGGACACCCGATCGACATAGTCCACTGCAGTCCTCTAGTGTAGCAAAACACAACACTAAATCTCTCTGTCTCTCCCAGATTCAGATGTAGAATAAAGAAATTTTAGTTAAGAAACTGAGAAAATAGGTGTTTTACTCTTCAAAATAATAATAATAATAATAATAATAATATAGACATTTGTGACCCTGGACCACAAAACCAGTCATAAGGGTCATTTGTTTGAGATTTATACAGCTGAATAAATAAGTTTCCACTGATGTATAGTTTGTTAGGATATGACAGTATTTGGTCAAAATACAATTATTTGATAATCTGTAATCTGAGGGTGAAAAAAGTTCTTAGCAATCCATATTACTAATCAAAAAACTACTAAAAGTTTTGATATATTTACGGTATAGGAAATTTCATATAAAATGATCTTTACTTAATATTCTAATGATTTTTGGCATAAAAGAAAAATCAGTAATCCTGACCGATACAATATATTGTTGGCTATTGCTACAAATATACCCGTGCTACTTACAGTATGACTGGTTTTGTAGTCCACGGTCACATTTAATGCATGGTTTTAAAAGCAAAGAAAGTTTAATTTTTAGTTCTAGACTTTTTTATGTCTACTTACTAAATAAATATTAAATTATTGCACCATTAAAAATAAAATAAAATAAAATAAAATACTCAAGCTGGACACCCAAGTACTAAAGTTGATCTGTGTGACCTGTAAAAGGGTGGTGAAACTGCCACAGATGATCTCACATCACCTCAGAGTGACCCGACTTGAGTACATCTCATAAGTACATACAGTTAACACACTGCCCTTAGCAGTTTCCTCACTAGGGTGGAACCTGAACACTGTTTGAACTCTGCTGGTGGTGAAAGCTGGGACTGATACACATGCACTCTCCCACACAGCCTCCTTCACCCACCCACAGAGTCCAGGAGCCGCCCTGAATCTCCATCTCTATAAGAGGTCAGAGCTGGGCTCAATCATTTGGACAACTCTAACCGTCTCCTGCAGTGTCCTCTCTGGGTTAATCTGAACTCCGTATCCATCCACAAGATGTCTTCAAAAGGACCCAAGACCATGACCTGAAAGTCCATTATCACCAAGAGTTGGGGTGATTCGACAGCCTTTCCACAGAAAGCCCACAGTGTGTATGGAGGTGGTTTAGAAGGAAGCACTGTATCTCTTGCGCTTCTGGAGTTGGAGCATACAGTAGAGGATCTGGTTTAGGATGTGGTTTTGGTGGAGTATCTGGTTTTGGTCATGGATGCAGTGGAGGTTATGGTGAAGGATTTGCAGGAGGGATATTTTCAGGATTGGGACTATCAAGCGGAATGAGAAGGCCGTCTTGCAGAACTTGAACGACTGCCCAGCATCCTACTGGAGAAGATGCAAGATGCCAATGCCATTATTGGGGATTGCCCCACTGAATGCTGGTTAATACATTATTGACCGCTGCAGAACTCTTGTCAGGGAGTCGGAGTCATCATATTGAGTTTGACCGTTTATTGCACAAGAGTTGACCAAATACAGAAGTTCAAGTAACAATCTGCATAGTGCAATGAAGATTACAAAATGATTACGTGTAATTGTGTATAGGAATGAGACTGCATCATTAATACAGGCGTTAGTAATAATGATCATTAAAAGGTATTATCACCCTGAAAATGTTACATGTAAATGTAATAAAGTTGTAAAGATGGACAAAGCACATCATGATGCTATTCACTCGTTAAACAGGATCAAATTACACTCAGAAAGATTGCTAAACATCAATAACATCATAAAAACGGTCAAAGTTAACACAATTGTGGAACACTGTAATAATCTAGGTGATTAACAATATACATCAAAGTAACATACTTTGTCAAGCACCTTCTCTTGCACATAAACGTTGCACCTGAGGGAGAGTACACAATATGATTGCTGCGCTGAAGTAACTTTGTGAATAGACAATTACGTTTTTTACACAAGCTTGACGCAGATTGCAAGTTTCAAACTTAAAGGGGAAGAATTCCCAACAGCCATCATGGAAAGCCAAACCTGCAAGAACTATGAGAGGAAAGGGGTGATCGCACAGAGAGACTACAGCCCCTACTGGAACATCATCATTCAGATTAACAATGCTACCACCCACAACCAACATCCTCTTGCAAATTCTCTGAACTGGATGCTGATGACTTCATGGTGAAGTAAGTTACACAGTGTTGATGGATAAAATATTTAGCACAACTGTTTTCAATGTTGATAACAATAGCAATTCAATATTTCCTGAGCAGACATCAACGTATTAGAATGATTTCTGATGGATCATGTGACACTGAAGATAGGAGTAATGGTTTCAGGCTAACCCCGTACTGGTGGCAGAAGGGCAGCAGGTGGTTGTTAGCCTCTGCTTTCAGTCAAAAGAAAGGAGGTTTTGGAGTGTTGCTCTGCTCTTGTGGGGGTGCTTACTTAAGCTTGTCTGAGTTTTAGTGGGCAAGAAGTCAGAAGCTTGTTCTTCCCAGATGAATCCTGCTTGAGAGCTGCTTGCTAGTGTCAGCAGCTCCTGTAACTCTAAAGCAGGATTGTCCAGCTGTTCTTGCACAGCTTCTGATTGACACCTGTGTGATGGGTGTGAAGGATGATGTTGTTGTGGACTGGTGACATGATGTGGTGAGGATGCCATCTTCCATGGCTTCTCCCAATAGTTGGTCTGGTACCTGGTTCTGGCAACATAGCCACAGTTCTGTTCTCTGCAGGCTGGAGGGCTTTCTGTGGAAGGGTATTGCATTGTGGCAATGCTGGGTGCCTTCTGGTGCAGTTCAGAATCAGTGGTGTCGTAGAAACACCATTTGTTCAGGCCTTGCATTTGTTGAAGGCTTCTGTGCCAAGCCATGCAGTTGTTGAACAGGTGTTGTGTGGGGGCAGCTCAAAATGCCTTAATGGTGGCTCACAACAGGATGGAGGTCTCGGAGGAAGAGGCTCTTGAAGCTGGTGTTCTCCTCCATCCCAGGTGAGTTTCTTTGGCCATTGGGTTAGGAAGCTGGAGGTTATTTAAATCGAATAGAGTCTGACTTGACTGGTCACATTGGCCATCGTTTGAAGGTTGAAGTTGATGTCTGGCAGGTAGGAGGGGACATTGTGGTCTCCTGCAGAAACTCGTCTGAAGTAATCCTTGTTTTTCTGCACCTGCAGAGGCTTTCAGGAAACTGTCTGATGAAGTGTTAAGCAAAGGGCTTTGGCTCCCACCCCCTCCCCCTTTGTTCCCTGTCCCTATTTGCAACCTAAATCTTTGCGGTCTTCATCTGAGCCCAAACCAAGCTGTATTCATGTTACCAAAACTCTGAACCATATGCACTATCAAAATAATTAAAACAGCTACTGACAGTAGACAACAAGCGCTTTTCTAGCATGTATGGCTTATTTCAGAAATGTCTTGCGCTCCGTCAGCAAATGACGGCAGATTTCTGGCAGAGTGGGAAAGAAGGATTTGAACGGAGGGAGAGTTTTGGATTGCATAAAGTAATAAAAGAAACAAACAAAACATGCAAAGGAGAAGTAAACAGCACAAAAGGTGATTGGAATGATTTTTGATGAGACTTCGGAGGAGGCTGAGCAGGACTTTTTTGCATGTGGTGTGTGCATCTGTATAATGTGTCCATGGGAGCATATGTATATGCATGCATGTGCATACATGTGCATATATGAACAAAAAAGCCTCCTGAATGAAAACTGTGCAACCCAATGTCACAAACAGACTTGCATATATGTAATATAGTTGAATTAAGAAGTATTAAGTATGCAGTGTAGGATTATTTTTTTTAAATATTTTTTACATTTAACATTTTTTGTCTAATTAAAGTGTGTTTACATACCACACAACATTAATATTTAATATAATAATATAAAAATATTTTTTGAAAGCCATTTGTTTTCTGAAAAAATGACACCACTTTTTTTTACAATCAAATATGTGAAAAAAAAATATGTGAAAATGACCTATTTTACCGTGAGGTCTTAAAGGGTTAAGCTCCTCTTTGATGCTGCAGGATTGCTGAGTAAGGGTTTGGACTTCTGCTCTGGCTGCACTCAGGTGGCCTTCAAGGGCTTTAGCTTTAACGCCTCTCTCTTTAAGTTCCACATTGGCTGTCGTTAATAGTGTCTTTGCATGGAACAGTTCTCTCTTCAGGTCCTGTCTGGTGCCAAGCAGCTTTCAGAGCCTCTTTCTTTTGCTCCATTCTGTCAGGATCCTGTCCTTCTCTCGTTAAATGGAAGTCAGGGAGTCAGATTCAGGCTGTGTGCCAGGTGTCCACTGGTGTTGCAGTTTCGCTGTTCCATTTTCTGCCGTTTCAGGTCATTGGTTGTTTCAGGCTGCAGGGTGTTCCTCTTGAAGCCTAACCAGTCCTTTTGGTCTGATGTCTGGCAAGATAGGCTAAGCATATGCAACATTTTGGCACAGTCATAGTGAGATTAAGTGCAGGAGGCTAATGCAAGATGAAACAAAATTTAAAGCTAAAGGCACAGTGGAGCAGCTAGGTGTATATACAGCTAGGTTTTGCCAGGTGTGATTAGATATTGCAGTATTCTGTTATTATTATCTTAGCTGTGGATAACAGTATGCTAAGATTTCTGTGGGAATGTTTGCTGAAAAGGGTGTGAGCAGAGTGATGACTTAAGATGGTTCTTATTGTCAATTTATTACTCAGATATTACTGATGGTTCACAACAGGCTTGGTCTCAATTCAAACAAAGAAGAGAAATGTAAATAGGTCAGAAGGGGTTAATGGAATTAAAGATGAAAGTATTAAAAATGTACAACCTACTGCTATTATTATTAAAATAAATAAAAAGAATTAAAAACATTGATTAAAAAGTGATTATAACAGGGGAAAGATCTTAAATTGGGAATAATCAATAGCATTAGTGATTAACCATTAGTTAACCAACTCAACCAGGTCCAGCTATTTGTAGCTGTACAAAACAGCTTGTTTTGCTGCTTGATATTGCAAACTGGTCTTACCATATTATTTTAATGTATCTTAATTATGACCACACTGGTTTGTAGTGCAAACAGTTTTACCATTTACTTCACATTGTTAGTCTTCTCGTTATTTCCCTATAGCGGCTAATGAACTGGAAGTCACATAGGTTTACTTCCACCATGAAGAAAAAGGTGGATAGTTGGTCACAGCCGCTAGCATGTTCAGCTCCCATGCCTAGACCACACCATGTGTGTCCCACCATATAGTTTAGTCAATATACTATTGAAAATTCTCAATAAGAATTCTTCTCTAGCTAAACAGTTTACATGTAATTAAATTTACATTTCGTTAACAGAGTAACTGCAAATTTAGCTCAACAGTCTTCATGAAGGAATACACCTAAAATAGTAAAGGTGAAATTAGATGAGAAGAATTAAAGGTAAGGAAGGAGAAAGTGAGAAATCAGAAACATGGGATTGGGTTTAAATCACTTCGCACTGCATACACACAAGCTGTATAGGCCGCAAGTAAATGATGCTAACCACTAACTGCTGAAGTTATTAGGCAACTTAAGCCCAAACTGAGGAGCCGCTAGGTTGTGTTCGCTTACATAAGGTGGTTTGTTTACAAATTGGGGTCATCAGGTGATGCATGCACTGGAGTTGGCGCTTCCTATAAGTTGTTTTCATGGGAACTAGTGCACACCAATGAAATTCAACAGTTTATGAAGAATCTTTGCACATTTCAGAAGTTAAAACATGGCGCTTACACTTTCAGATATTCAAGAACTTGATGTTACATTCAGTAAAATGCAAATATGGCTTGGCATAAGCTCTTTATAAGCTCTTTATAATACAAGAGTAATTACATAGACTGGCTGTGCATATGTAGCTACGTCTGTCTTGTGCATAAATACTAAAGTTTCTTTCTACGAGTGAAACATATTATCGATCACCAGGTTACTATGCTTGTATATATGTGACCCTGGACCACAAAACCAGTCGTAAGTAGCATGGGTATATTTGTAGCAATAGCTAACAATACATTGTATGGATCAAAATGATCATTTTTCTTTTATGCCAAAAATCATTAGGATACTACGTAAAGATCATGTTCTATTTCTTACTGTAAATATATCAAAACTTAATTTTTGTTTAGTAATATGCATTGCTAAGAACTTTAAAGGCGATTTTATTTATTTTATTTATTTCGATTTTTTTGCACCCTCAGATTGTAAAATAAATATTGTTCCATTCTAACAAACCATACATCAATAGAAAGCTTATTTATTCAGCCTTCAGATGAATGGTTTTTTGTGTGTGTCCAGAGTCATATATACAGTCAAAGTTTAGATGAATGGGATCAATCTAACTATAATTTGTAAGGCAAAATCATGAAGGAAAGTATGTCTAGGTGTCTTTCTACATACTTTTGAGCAGCAAAACAGTCTTGAAATAGTGCCTGGATTGTGAAGTAATGTTTTTGTCTTTTGTTTAGATGGCAGGGTTGAGCAAAGAGGTGGCCAAGGGCACAGAGGTCATAGAAATGTCCAGGCCAGAGATCACAGAGCTGTGAAACACCTTACAGAGTCTGGAGATTGAGCTACAGTCTCACAGGTAAAATGCAGACCAACAATCCAAATAAAGCAAACCACCCCCTCTCCACAGCGCACAAAGTCACAGCATGATGCTTTGTGAGACAGTATTAAAAAAAAAAGGCATTTAATTTTAAATGAGTGTTGACACAATTTGTGACAGGGCAAGGAACAAGGTAACTTGTGTTTTCTAAAACATTGAAAGACACTCACTGTTGTGTTTTTGTATGTGAGATAAACCTGTCTCTGAAAATGAAAGTGCTGTCAAGAAACATTTTCTACATGTGTTTTGGTCTAAAATTTAAAATGGTGCAAAGCCCATGGCAGCCACATTCTTAAGAGCAGAAAATATCAGATCACCACACTCATAAATTAACGTATAAGTAGCATCTTGGGGGCTTTGATCTGCTCCGTCTCCAACCTGGGCCGATTCACCCCTCCTTAGACGACCTGGTGGTCCAGAGCTCCCCCAGGAGCACCATATCGATACCGAACTTAGTGAGAACACCCGATCGACATAGTCCACTGCAGCCCAGAACCCCTAAGCTCAAGCGATCCGCCAGCCTCAGCCTCCCAGGAGCTTGGATTACAGGCGCGCGCCACTGCACCCGGCGAGAGCTGAGAGTATCAGCATTGCTACTGAATCTAGTGATCACAGCGCCATCTAGTGTAAGAAAACAGAACAGAATAAGTTTTGCTGTCTCTCTCAGGTTCAGATGTAGAATAAAGCAGCTTTATTAATTAGGAAACTAAAAAAAAGAGAGGTTTTACTCCTCAGAGTAATAAAATAAATAATTTTATTTAGACATTTAATGCATGATTTATGACACAGCTGCACACATGGATGGTTCTTAAAGCAAAGAAAGTTAAATTGTAATACTTAAAAGTGTAAACTTTTGTACTTTTCCTCATGTTTTTTGGTCTACATAATAAAAAAATATTAAAATACTGCAGCGTTCACAATAAAATAAAATAAAACGAAATAAAATAAAATACTCAACCTGTTCTCAGGCTGATCAGTGTGATCTGTAAAAGGGTGGTGAAACTGCCACAGATGATCTCACAATACCTTAGGGAGATACCTATCTGCCAAATCCTTCTTTATTATTATTAAAACGGTAAATTTGTAACATCTCCAACCTCGCATGACCTGCTGAACCTCCTTTTCTGCACTTAACTGTCAAAGGATTTCCTCCAGTGGCACAAAATGCTTGCACATGCTTGTAAACACACACACACACAACTTATATACACAAAGTGTGTGTTGAAAGCCTAGTTGTCTAACTGCACTCCCTCCATTGTAGTCTTGAGGGTGAGTACATCTCATCAGTACATTCAGTTAACATATAAATTCCTTAACAGTTTTCTCACTAGGGTGGAACATGATCACTGGTCTTTAAGTTTCAACTCTGTTAATAGTGACAGCTGGAACTGATATGCATGTACTCTCCCACACACACCCTTTTTTATCACCCAAAGATTCCAGGAGCCGCCCTGAATCTCCATCTTTATAAGAGGTTGGAGCTGGGCTCAGAGGTGCCATCCTCATTTGGACAGCTCTGACTGTTTCCTGCAGTGTCCTCTCTGGGTTCATCTGATCTCCGTATCCATCGACCATGTCAGTCTCTGTTCGCCAGATGTCTTCCAAAGGACCCAAGACCGTGACCTCAAAGTCCACTGTCACCAAGAGTCGCTGTGGTTCGACGGTCTCTCCACAGAAAGCCTACAGTGTGTACGGAGGTGGTTTAGGAGGAAATACCCGCATCTCTTGTGGCTTCAGAAGTGGAGGATATGGTGGAGGACTTGGTGGAGGATATGGTGGAGGATATGGTGGAGGATATGGTGGAGGAAGCGGCTTTGGTGGGGGATATGGTGGAGGACTTGGTGGAGGTTATGGTGGAGGATTTGGAGCAGGCATATTGCCTGGAGGCTGCATTGGAGGGGACTTTCAGCTAAATGAGAAGGCCACCATGCAGAACCTGAACGACCGCCTGGCATCCTACCTGGACAAGGTGCGCTCACTGGAGGCTGCCAATGCCATCCTGGAAAAGCAGATCCGCGAGTACTATGAGAAGAAAGGGCCAATCGCACAGAGGGACTACAGCCCCTACTGGAACACCATCAAGGACCTGAAGGACAAGGTACAGTGAAATCTAAATGATTATGAAACAAGCAAGTTCTAGTGCAATGAAATTCTTTTGCCTACAGCATGCTGAAAAAGAGATCAAAGATCATTACTTGCTTTCTCAGAGTTTAATGATACATCCATATAAAGAAAGTCTCCACATTTATATATGCTCTCATGTATTAAATGTTCTACCTTTCAGATTAAAAATGCTACCATCCAAAACGCCAACATCCTCCTGCAGATTGACAACTCTAAACTGGCTGCTGATGACTTCAGGGTGAAGTAAGTAACGCAGTGTTGACCACATTCATGTGAACTTAGACAAAACCAGTTTGATGGATAAAATATTCAACACTGATAACAATAGCAGTGAAATGTTTCTCAACTAGCAAATCAGCATATTAGAATGATTTCTGAAGGAGTAATCGCTGGCTGCTAAAACAGCTTTGACATTGCAGAAATAAATTACATTTTAAAACATATTACAAAATATTTAAAAAATCACAAGTGTTTATCGTTTTAATGTATTTTTGATCAAATAAATGCAGCCGTGGAAAACATAAGAGACTTCTTTTAAATGCATAAAAAATAAAACTTTTGAACAGTATGCGTGTGTTTGTTGGTGTGTTTATCCCTACATCACCTTTCCACCAATCAGATATGAGCATGAGGTGGTGATGCGGCAGTGTGTGGAGTCTGACGTCGCTAACCTGCGCCGCTTGCTGGACCAGACAACCATGGCAAAGAACGACCTGCAGATGCAGATCAAGAGTCTGGAGGAAGAGCTGGCATTTATGAAGAAGAACCACCAGGAGGTTTGTAGTAGTTTTCTGTAGTAGTGTAACTGATCCTAAAAATTTGGACTATTATATTATAAAATACTGTATTATATTGTGGCATTACAGGAGCTGGCTGCACTGAGGACTCAGTTGACAGGTACTGTGAACGTAGAGGTTGATGCTGCTCCTCAGGAAGACTTGAACAAGGTTCTAGAGGAGATTCGTGCTCATTATGAGACCATCATACAGAAACACCGCAGGGATCAGGAAGCCTGGTTTAAAGAAAAGGTAAGACATCTTCTGTCTCCTTGAATCCACTGGTTATGAATTTTACTTTGCTATCAAGCATACTGCAAGATGTCTGATTTCACTAAATAACAAACCACATATTCCAGAATCTCACTTGAAGTAGTGCGTGATATAGTGTTTTTGACTTTTGTTTAGATGGCAGGGTTGAACAAAGAAGTGGCCCAGAACACAGAGGTCATAGAAACATCCAGGTCACAGGTCACAGAGCTGCGAAACACCTTACAGAGTCTGGAGATCGAGCTACAGTCTCAATTCAGCATGGTGAGACACAAGTGGAATGTAGAGTGTGAGAGATTAGATACATTATATGAACCAAAGGCAGGAAAATATAACATAAGACTTGAAGAAAGCAGAGCAACAATGCTTTATGAAAATTTGTGCATGTTCTCAAACAGATAGCAGCACTGGAGAAGACACTGGCAGAAACAGAGGCTAGGTACAGCTCTATGTTAGCAGGCTACCAGAACCAAATCAACATGCTGGAAGCTGAGTTGGCTCAGTTGAGAGCTAGCATTGAGCAACAGGGACGAGATTACGCCTTGTTGCTGGACATCAAGGCTCGTCTGGAGCAGGAGATTGCTACCTACAGAAGCCTTCTTGAAAATCAAGACATTAAGTAAGTTTGTTCTTTTATAAAAGTTGATTTGAGTTCAAATTAGAGGAGCATGGATTATGTTATATTATTTTGTCCAGAAATGACTTCACTAATTAATTTTTTCTTCCACTTACTCTTTCAGGACTCAAATTCCAGGTAAATGAAATCTCTCTTTGTATATTGTGGTAGGATGGTCAGTTTCAGGTAGTGTATGTTGTACATTACACATTAATGACTCCTTTTCTATTGTCCTTCAGGTGGATCTATCACTATCTCAGGTGGATCTCAATCCTCTGGTGGTATCCACTTTGCCACATCTGGTGGATCTCAGTCCTCTGGTGGATCCCACACTGTCACATCTGGTGGATCTCAATCCTCTGGTGGTTCCCACACCATCTCAACTGGTGGACCAGCAATCCAAATAAAGCAAAACACCACCACAATCCGTAAATACTAAAGTCACAGCATACACTCATTCTTGTGTTTTTGTATGTGAGAAAAACTTGAAAATAAAAGTGCTGAAAATAAAAGTGCTGTCAAGAAATATTTTTTGCGTGTGTTTTTTTCACATAACACTATGGTATAAAGTTTAAAATGATGCAAAACACATGGCAGTCAAGAGCAGAAAATATTAAGATCACATAAATCACCACACTCAGAAATGATCTTTATAATGAGCAGTATTTATTATCTATTTATTTTCAGAGTTGAAAGAACATAATAATTTAATATAATACACTTATCGCACAATGAATCTATGAAAAGCCACAGTTATGTTACTTAGCATAGTGTTTGTGTTTGAAGTATCTCGAAGGCCACTTATGAGATGAAACCCCCAAAATTAAGTGAGAGTAAGAGAGAGCACCTTGTGTTAATGTTGCATCTACCATACATCATCAGTCAATACAAGTAAACACTAAGTAAACACTAAATCAATTAGGTTACCAAGGGCTGTATTCTGTTTTGTTGTTGCCGTTTCTTTATTGTGGTAAGACAAGTCCTCAGAGAATAAGGAAAACACACACATGTCTGGCTGTATTGCCCAGGCTACGCTTTAGTGTGGCACTAAGATGGACAATTTTTATTTACTTACTCTTTCCCTCCAGGTTCAGAAACATTTTTTAGCTTATGAGAGCTATAGCTGATGAGTAAAAGTTTCATGTTATGACAACGGCAAGTCAAGCTAAAGAAGATGACAGGCAGCAGAGATTAAGATTCAAGCTCTAAGGATGTATGAAAACAGCCAGATATGCTTAAGATAAATGAAAAACATCATCTGACCACCCTTTTGACAGTATTGTGCAGTGGGATGGGAGGGACAGCAGGGATACTGTATGGAGATTAATGCATAATTAATGAATTTTTTTTATTATTATTAAAACTAACATTATATTTTAGTCATAATTTTTATGAACGACACATTAAAACATTAGCTGGCCTGAGAGTTATTTAACATAGATCACCACACTCAGAAATTAATTTTATAAGAGTATTTTTTTTTTTTGGCAGGAATTGTATTTATTTTGCAGCATTATTTATTTATTTAATTTCAGTTTTTAATTTTACTGCTTGACTCGTGCTCCCTCTATTGGCCAGGAGATGCTATTATATATCTTGGACAGACATTTAACATCTTTTCTAGACTAGAGGGAAGCGTTAGAAGTGCTACATTTGGCCATGTTACAATTAAAAATTTAAGACGTGAATCATGAGTTTGACTGCAAAATGTTTTCACCTCTGAGTTTGTCTATTACACACAGACCGAGAGTTTTTTCCTAATTGATTTAATAGCTTTTGATTTATTACTAACTAAATTTAAATTGTTTGTTCAGTAAGCCTGGAAGTTATTTTAATATTAAGAATTACTGCAATTTTTAGAGGCAGACAGTAAACTACATAGAATACCACATTACATTCAAAGGCTAGATAACTTAATTTGTCTAAGGCTGTAAGGTAAGGCCTTTATTTTATAGGTAGTCTATTATTTAAGAATAAACACAAAAGTCTGAGTCTCGCTGTATCGCTCAGGCTGCACTGCAGTGTCTATTCACAGGCGCGATCCCACTACTGATCGGCACGGGGGCTTTGACCTGCTCCGTCTCCGACCTGGGCCGGTTCACCCCTCCTTAGACGACCTGGTGACCCCGAGCTCCCCCAGGAGCACCATATCGATACCGAACTTAGTGCGGACACCCGATCGACATAGTCCACTGCAGCCCAGAACCCCTGAGCTCAAGCGATCCGCCAGCCTCAGCCTCCCAGTAGCTTGGATTACAGGCGCGCGCCACTGCACCCGGCGAGAGCTTAGAGTATCAGCACTGCTACTGAATCCAGTGCTCACAGCGTCCTCTAGTGTACAAAGCAGAATACTAGACTGACATTGCCTGTTGAACAGACTGAACTTCAAACTTTTTATTAAATATCTTTGGTATTTTTTTAAAAAAAAAAATGTGTGGTTAGTACATTTTCAGCATTCTAATCTCCAAGCATTTAATCAAAAATGTAGTTTTTTTTTTTAAACAACTGGAGATATGTTTCATTCAAACTATTCAGCTGCTGTTGCTTTTATTTACTTAGTTTAATCCAATGTAATTTACAGAGATGGCAGAAGCACACACACCCTTTACTCAAGTAGAAGCACAGATTCTCATGTTTAAAAATACTCTGGTAAAAGTAGAAGTACTGACTACATTTTTTTACTTAAGTTAACCCTGGTGAAAAAAACAGCATATGCTGGTAGGTATGTTTTGATGCTGGGATGCTGGTTAGGTATGTTTTGATGCTGGTTTAAGATGGTCCTTAGCTGGTTTAAGGTGGTCCTTTGCTGGTTTTTGCCGGTCCTTGACCAGCAACATGACCAGCATAAACCAGCAAAGGACCAGCTTAAACCAGCAAAGGACCAGCATAAACCAGCTAAGGACCAGCTTACACCAGCATCAAAACACACCTAACCAGCATATGCTGTTTTTTTCACCAGTGAAAGTAAAGAAGTATGGGCTCAGACACGTACTTACGTAAAAAGTACCCATTACTACTACCTGTTTTAGTGTCACGCTAGTTGGACCTCACACCGTATTGACACATTAATACAAAATAACTTACATTTAAAATTTGTTAGCTAATGAATGTATCAAGGCTAAACCAGCTCATCGAGTTATCTTTCGCACTCTAATGGACAAATGCACACGGCATTATGTCAAAATGACCATTGTTGGCGAGCGACCTTGTAAAGACAATCTGACCCGACCGTAAAGACGAGATTAGATCTGATGTCTGTCAAATGTGCATCATGTTTTAAAGAGTCATCAGTCATTCATAGTGTTTATTTTGTTTTCTTTTCTAAAGACATGACGTGATTGCTGCTGTACTGTGAATCTCAAGCACACCTGCATTCTTATCATGCATTTGTATTCTGTTCAGTTAACAGTTTTATTTAACATTAGTGTTCGGTGTTAGAAAAAAAATAGTTATTGAGTCATTTATTTTGTTGACTTTCACAACAATATGAAGTCGGTTGCTGTCTGATGCGTCAGATGCCTGTGTTCACACAGCCACTTCATAGACAATGTACTAGTACTAGTTACCAAAATGACTGGATTGATTTCTTTTGCATGTTATCATCGTGTGTATAAGGTGTGTTCAAACTGCTTGTCGTTATGTATATGATTGTTTTGTAATGTCTTTTTTTTAAACCTGTATGTTACTCTGTAGTTCAATTTTATTCATTTCATTTTTGTCACATGCATTTCTTTTAGAGTTTTCCTGTGAAGAAATCCTTAAAACCTCAAAATGGCACTTGGATTAAACATGCAGATAAAGGGGAAATAATTTATTGATGTTTTTATACCTTTCTGAACCTTAAAAGTGGTAGTTGCATAGACTATCAATAGAGGGACAGAAAGTACCCAGATTTCACTAAAATACTCTTTATTTGTGTTCTAAAGATGAATGAAAGACTTATGGGTTTGGAATGGTATGAGAGTGAGTAATTGACAGAATTCACATTTTTGACCCTCATTCACATTCACCCTCTAAACAATACTGTTTTCGCTAAACTGTCTTTTACAATACAGGCATTTTTTGGTGTCTGACACACTGTTAAATTAATTGATTTGGTTGAGTATTTGATTGATGATATTGTTTTGTCCTAACGAATTTAAGGCAAACAAAAGCCATTGAATACACTTTTAAAAATGTTTACATGAAGTAAAAATAAACCACCAATTTGTATATTGTGCTGGATTTATTTGCTTTATATATATAGATGTAGATATAAATGCACCATTAAAACAGAAAAAGTCTGTTTTTTATTACTGTTGGCAGACTGTAAATTAACAGACAATTTTTGTTTTTTAGTTACTGTACAAAGTCCAGGTAATGAGCTGCCAGTACATTTTTTTTCTATGGTTTAAATGATGAAATATGAGCGCTGCAAGTTTCAGGTTTAGGTGCTGCTCTGTTTTTTTTACTGCAGTACGGAGCAGACGTATTCTTGGTGAAAAGTGCCATCTGCTAGCAGAGAATGAATTAGCAAGAAGTCTTATAAAAAAATCAACAACTGATGATAAAGAATACATAAACTGGAAATCACTCACAAATATGTAGCATGTTTTTGTGCATTTATTTCTATAATATGTATATAGTTTTTTTTTTTTTTTTTTTTAATTTGTAAAATTTGTACATCATCCCATTTTCTCCATGATGTATGTGGTCACCAAATAAGCAAAGAATATCAGCATATGCAAGTATTACATGCCTCAAGACAAAGCAGTAGATGCTACCAGGGATTAGGAGCCTCGCAGAATGTTTAGCTGAGAGACAGTGACAGGAACCTCTGGGCAGCTGTGGCAGAAACAGATTTTACAGGAACCTCTGGACCATGAGCTCTTCCACAAAGTCAACTGTGACAGGGTATTTTGGGACTGCTAGATGCTATAAGGCTTGCCACCCCTGTAAGATGCTATAGCACTGAGGGATGTCTTAAAGTGTAGTGGTAAGTAATGCAAATAAAATTTCTGTCTCATTTTCATTTGACATTAACAAATGTGAAGATGCTTCTTTATGCTGTCCACATACATTTTTTTTACTATTTAAATCTAATTGTAAAAGTTTGATCCTTCTTTCCTATTTCTGTAAAAAGTTAATCATTTTAAAAGGTCAGTGAAACCTAAATATATTTCACATGACTGAATAATAATTATTGATTATTCAGTTGGGCCTGTTCAATCCAGAGATATTTCAAATGTAAAATGTTTATGATTTAAAGTGTGGAACAATGCCTCAGTCTGTTCTTAGAATGTAGGCACTGAATATGAACAGAAAACCTACATACAGTAGTGTCACTTATGTTAATGAACAAGTGCAATGTCAGAAATGGCACTACTGAAAAGATAAAAAGTTTTTAAAAGGTTACAATTTTTTAAAGTCAGACAATGTCATTATTTGACAGTTGACGAGTAAGAGTGAAACAATTTTATTATCACTGAATTCTTAATCACATAAGACTGAATAAACATAAAAGAATGAATGTTGCTATCACTCAGGCTGCACTGCAGTGTGTATTCACAGGAGCGATCCCACTACTGATTGTAATGGGGCCTTTGACCTGCTCCATCTCTGACCTGGGCCAGTTCACTTTCAGCTTCTAGTGTAGGAGAGCAGAATACTAAGTCTATTTGTCTCTCTCAGATTAAGATGTAGAATAAATAAGATTTAATAGTTATGAAACTAAGGAAACAGATGTTTTACTCTTCAAAGTAATACTAATACTACTAATACTTAATACTTAAAAGTGTAAACTTTTGAACTTTTTACTTTCTTGTTTTTTCTACATACCAAATTAATGATAATTTTGCACCATTCACAATAAAATGAAAAGAAAAAATAAAATACTCAAGCTGTATTCTTAACCCAATTTCTTAAGCTGATTCATGTGACGTGAAAGGGTGGTGAAACTGCCACAGATGATCTCACATCACCTCAGTGACATACCTGTCTGTCAAATACTTATTTATTATTATTAAAATGGTGAATTTATAAAACCTTCAACCTTGCATGACTGGCTTAACCTCCTTTTTGGTCTTATGGATTTCCTCCACTGGCAGTAAACACTTACTCATGCTCATAAACACACACACACACACACACACATACACACAACGCAACTATACAAACCGTGTGTGTTGAAAGCCTGGTTGTCTTATTGCACTCCCTCCATTGTCGTCATCAGGATGAGTACATCTCAGCATGAGCACATAGTTAACACACTGCCCTTAGCGGTTTCCTCACCTGGGCGGAACCTGAACACTGGTCTTTAGGCTTAAACTCTGCTAGTGGTGACAGCTCGGACTGACACATGCACTCTCCCACACACACCCTACCTCTTTCACCCACCCACAGAGTCCACGAGCTGCCCTGGATCTCCATCTCTATAAAAGATCAGAGCTGGGCTCAAAGTTGCCATCCTCATTTGGACAACTCCAGCCATTTCCTGAAGTGTCCTCTCTGGGTTCATCTGATCTCCGTTTCCATCCAAAAGATGTCCTGCAAGGGAACCAAGACCATGACCTCAAGGTCCATTATCACCAAGAGTCACTGTGGTTTGACGCCCTTTCCACAGAAAGCCCACAGCGTGTATGGAGGTGCTTTAGGAGGAAGCACCTTCTCTAGTACCTCCAGAATTGGAGTGTACGGTAGAGGATTTGGTGGAGGATCTGGTTTTAGTGGAGGGTCTGGTTTTGGTGGTGGATACTGTGGAGCATTTTCTGGAGGGGACATTCAGCTGAATGAGAAGGCCACCTTGCAGAACCTGAATGACCGCCTGGCATCCTACATGGAGAAGGTGCGCTCACTGGAGGCTGCCAATGCTATCCTGGAAAGGAAGATCCGTGAGTACTATGAGAAGAAAGGGGCGATCGTGCAGAAGGACTATAGCCCCTACTGGAACACCATCAAGGACCTGAAGGACAAGGTACAGTGCTATCTAAATGCATATGAAACAAGCAAGATCTAATGCAATTACATTCTTTTAGATATAGCAGCTGAAAAAGAGATCACAGATCATCATTTGCTTCCTCAGAATTTGAGAATTTTCTCCACATTTATATGTGGTCTTGTGTATTAAATGTTCTACCTTTCAGATTAAAAATGCTACCACCCACAACGCCAACATCCTCCTGCAGATTGACAACTCTAAACTGGCTGCTGATGACTTCAGGGTGAAGTAAGTAATGCGGTGTTGACCACATTCATGTGAAGTTAGACAAAGCCAGTTCGATGGATAAAATGTTCAGCACAATTGTTTACAACACTGACAATAAAAGCAATAAAATGTTTCTTAAGCGGCACATCAGCATGTTAGAATGATTTCTAAAGGATCACATGACACGGAAGACACGAGATGGCAGAAATAAATTACATTTTAAAACATATTATAATAAAAAAAAACAACAGTATTATGGTTTTACTGTATTTTTGATCAAATAAACGCAGTCTTCCTGAGCATATGATACTTCTTTCAAAAACATTAATAAAACTTTTAAACAATTAAAGTGTGTGTGTATTTACTGTATGATGTTATGACATATGAACACCATATGTTACCTTTCCACTAATCAGATATGAGCATGAGTTGGTGATGCGGCAGTCTGTGGAGTCTGACGTCGCTAACCTGCGCCGCTTGCTGGATCAGACGAACATGGTAAAGTGCGACCTGGAGATGCAGATCAAGGGTCTGGAGGAAGAGCTGGCATTCATGAAGAAGAACCACGAAGAGGTTTGTAGTTGTTTTCCGATAGATCACAATGTATAACTGACCCTAAAAGTTTACTTTTAAAGTTAAAACTATTATATTATATTATATTATATTGTGGCATTACAGGAGCTGTGTGCACTGAGGGCTCAGCTGACCGGTACCGTGAACGTAGAGGTTGATGCTGCTCCTCAGGAAGACCTGAACAAGGTTCTGCAGGAGATTCGTGCTCATTATGAGAACATCATACAGAAACACCGCAGGGAACAGGAAGACTGGTTTAAAGACCAGGTAAGACATCTTCTTTCTCCTTGAACCTGCTGGTTGAATTCTACTTTGCTTTCAAACAGAATAATAAACCACATATTGTAGAATCTCACTTGAAGTAGTGCCTGGATTGTGATATAGTGTTTTTGAATTTTGTTCAGATGGCAGGGTTGAACAAAGAGATGGCCAAGAGCACAGAGGACATGGAAACATCCAGGTCACAGATCACACAGCTGAAAAACACCTTGCAGAGTCTGGAGATCGAGCTACAATCTATACTCAGCATGGTGAGACACAAGTGAAATATAGAGTGAGAGAGATTAGATACATAAAACAGGAATACAATTGGAAAACAACAACAACAACAACAAAAAACTAAGCAACGATGCTATATGAAGTTTTCGTGCATGTTCTCACACAGATTGCAGCACTGCAGAACTCACTGGCAGAAACAGAGGCTAGGTACAGCTCTATGCTAGCCTGCTACCAGAACCAAATCAACATGCTGGAAGCTGAGTTGGCTCAGTTGAGAGCTAGCATTGAGCAACAGGGACGAGATTACGCAGTGTTGCTGGACATCAAGACTCGTCTGGAGCAGGAGATCGCCACCTACAGGTGCCTCCTGGAAAATGAAGGCGTTAAGTAAGTTTGTTCTTTTATAAAAATCAGTGGAGCATGTATTATATTATGTTGTCCAGGAATGACTTCAGTAATTAATTTTTTTCTTTCTCTTACTCTTCCAGGGGTCAATTTCAAGGTAATTGAAATCTCTCTTTATATATTGTAGTTGGATGGTAAATTTCTGGTAGTGTCTATTGTACATTACACATTAATGACTCCTTCTCTCTTGTCCTTCAGCTGGAATCTCAAGTGGATCTCAATCCTCTGGTGGATCCCTTGTTGTCACATCTGGTGGATCTCAATCCTCCGGTGGTTCCTTCACCAGCACAACTGGTGGAGCAGCAGCCCAAATCAAGCAAACCACCCCCACTCCACAGCGTACTTACTAAAGTGACAACATGCCACTTTGTGAGACAGTATTCAAACACATGCAGACATTTATCTTTAAATGAGTGTTGATACACAATTTATGACATGACAAGGAACAAGAAAAATTATTTTAAAATATCGAAAGAAACTCACTGTTGTGTTTTTGTATGTGAGAAATACCTGTCTCTAAAAATAAAAGTGCTGTCAAAAAATATTTCCTGTTTTTTCTTCTTCTTTCTTTTTACACACGAGACTATGGTCTAAAATTTAAAATGTTGCGAAACACATGGCAGTCACATTCTTGAAAGCAGAAAATATCAAATAGATCACGTAGATCACCACACTCAGAAATTAACTTCATAAGGGGCAGTATTATTTATCTATTTATTGTCAGAGACATATTTATTTTGCAGCCTAAAAATACTTGTAATTTTTTATGAGCAATTGTAGTTTTTGACTTGGCTGCTTCTCTCGTGCGCTGCCTATTGGCCAGGAGATGCTATTATGTATCTTGGACAGACATTTTGCATCTTTTTCAAAAGAATGCGTTATTAGAAGTGCTAAATTTTGCCATGTTAAAATCAAGAATTTAAGACAAGTTTGACTGCTAAATGTTTTCACCTCTGATTTTATCCATTATAAATAGACTGAGGATTTTTCCTTTAAAAAAAACTTGCTGTATTACTCTGGATTGCATTGTCTATTCACAGGGGCGATCCCACTGCTGATCAGCACAGGGGCTTTGACTCACTCCATCTCCAACCCGAGCCTGTTCTCTCCTCCTTAGATGACCAGGTGGTCATTAGTATAGTGTATGGAGTGTGAGATAAAACTCAGGAACATATATATGTTGGCCACTCTTTGTATCAATGCTGAGTTGGCCATCCCTTTCTTGTAAGATCACCTGCTTCATTACTGCAGACAGTTCAGTATAAAAAATAAGAAGAAGAAATGCCCTTCTGTGTTTAGATTCTTTATTGAGTTTATTATGAAATACACAACAGTTGGCGACGAGGCTTACATGACATGATAAAGTCACAGAAGTTAACTTTTGAGCCTGGGCTTTTTTTTTCTGGGAAAAGCATGAAGAATGATGTCACAGAATGAGTTTGAGAGACATTTTGACAATGCTAATGCCATCACCTGTCAAAATGAAAACATACACCGGTGAGTCTATACTTTCCATTGGGGTAATGCCTGTGCCTGTTGAGGTCAATGAACAGCAGAGTAAATTGGATCTGTACATAGTACAAACAGAGGGGCCAGCACTTTGGGGACGTGACTGATTGCGGAAGTTAAAGTTGGACTGGGAATCTATTAAAAGTCTGCAAGTCACAGTTTCTGCTTCATTGTGTACTCAAAAGAAACTGGAAAAAAAGTGCTGGATGGTGCTATAACAGTGTTTCAACCAGGCATGGTAACCAAGTTCCCAAGTTTCATAAGACACGTCCCATTCCCTCCCTTACCAAAAAGAAGTATACGTTAATTTTATTTTATTAAGTATACTTAAGTCTTTTTTTTAAGTATACTTAATGTAGTAAGTATACAAATATCAGTGTACTAGTAGTATACTTGTAAGTGTATTATTTCAATACTCCTTGGGACTAAATTGGCCCACTTTCTAGTATATAAAAGTATACTTTTAAGTATACTTTAAGCATAACAGTAGTAAACTTTGAGTACACAACAAATTTACATCAAAGTTTTTAGCTTGTACTGCAACTATACTAAAAGTGAACTTACAGGTATACTGATAGTTTACTAATTAAATACTTGTAGTAGTATTTTTTTAGTACACTTTGAAGTGTAGTCTCAATAAACTACTAGTTTAGTAGTTTTATACTGCAAGTATACTCGTAAGTTTTTTTAAGTGAAGTTTACATCATACTTCAAGTGTACTACTGTGTCCCTATTTAGGTATTAATTTGTATATATTTTGTTTTATGAATATCTGAACATACAAAACATCAAAATAACAGGGTATCTGCTTGTAAACAAAAACATTGCATTCTTGCTTCATGCATGCTTTTTTAAACACTTGAATGTGGGTAAGTTTCATAAATAAAAAAAAGAAAAGAAATAAACAACATTTTGAACAAAAAGCTGAAAAAAGACTAGGAATTGGATTCAGAATGATAGATGGAGTCGATCAACACCCGAAAGCTTTACAGTCATTATTACCTCTTTATTGGTCGACATTGGTCATGTTAGATTACATGTGGAAGCATGTTGTTTAGGTTTCTTTTTTACTTATGTTTTTTGGAAATTCTGTGAAGAAGATCTGTAATAGCGCCCCCTACCATATAACATGAACAATGAAAACACGGATTCTAGAAGCACAAGTATACCTCAAATATATTTACACTTCTTCTAAGTACAAGTCAAGTATACTTAAATGTGATTTTAAGTATATTTCTGAGAAGTACGTGAAGCCCATTTCCGAGAAGTATATAAAAAGTAGACTAAAAGTATACTTTCCTATTTTTAGTTTAAAATAAGTATACTAATAGCACCTTGAATAAGCTTCTTTTTTGTAAGGGTTGCCTCAGCACACGCTTTATGGCAGAGGCCTATGTATCAGGTGCTTCAAGGCTGCCCTGATACTCAGTGCTACCTTGACGACATCATCGTGACAAGTAGCCATTTGAAGGACTTAGCACGTGTGTTTAAAAAAATGGGAGATTACAGACTATGTGTAAGACATAACAAGTGTGAGTTCTTTAAGAGCAGCATCACATACTGTGGACATTTTTATGATTATTTTAATTCCTTTTATATGTAAAGCACAGAGCCAGTAAAAGAAAGCGTACCTTTGGATGTTTTTAAAATTGCGGAGCTTGACGGCTCCACTGTTACAGCTGAAATGGTTCAGAGAGAAACCAGGAGGGATCCCACATAGTCTCAGATATATGCAGCTACACAGAACGGCTGAAATGCAGAAGCAAAAAGCCGGTTTGTACAATACTATCAGTGTTATGAAGAACTGACTGGATGGAGGTACATCATGTGGGGTTTAAGAGTCATTATACCTCCTAAGTTGCAAACTCGAGTCTTGGAGGAGCTTCATGTCGGATACATAGGAGTAGTAAAGATGAAATCACTTGCAAAAAGCTTTGTATGGTGGCCAGGAATAAATCACCAGATCAAGCAGCTTGCCATGCATTGCTCAGAATGTCACCATGTTCAAAAGATGCCAAAAACAGTGGCATCACACCCTTGGAAAAGGCCTGCATTGCTGTGGCAAAGGATTCATGTTGATTTTGTGGGACCCTTCATGGGTCTTATATTTCTTGTTGTTGATGCATGCTCAAACTGGCTTGAAGTGCAGTATGACCTCCAAAACAGCTTCTCAAACTGTGACCGTACTGAGAGAGCTCTTTGCAAGGACTTGTGTACCTGAACAGCTTGTGAGTGACAATGGGCCCTGTGGGATAATCTATGTAGTGGAACTACATATCAATGATTACAGTTTGAATCCCTTATACAGTGTCTATCCAGTAGAGGGCGCTAAAGGTTGGACAATAAAGCATGGGCTATGGTTCAGAGTCAACAGAAATTTGTGTGCTATTCACTTACGCAAAAAAAAGACAAAAAAAAGTTCATACGACATGGTGTCAGATTCGAATACTCTAAGAAGTTTGAGGAAGTTTTTTTTGGAGGGCAGGTGAAGATTTCATTAGTAAAGGAGGTCGCAAAAGTCATGCAACAAGTGGCAAGAGGACTACGAGCTCCAGGTGATGCAGTTGCCGGGGGGAGAGAGCCGCCTGCGCGAGGCCTGTGTGCTACATTCAGCATCCAGCCACCATGAGCCATTTAACTTCTCCAAACCCCACGAATGGGAAAGATGTATTAGACGTTTTTGAACGTTTCCGTCAGGCCAGTAATCCTTGCAAGACAACCAGATAAATACTCTTATGTACTGTATGGGCGATGAAGCGGATGACATTCTGAAAGAATTAAATTTGACAAATGAAAAAATGCAGCAGTATGACGCAGTGAAGCAGGGATTTCACACATTCTTTGTTTTAAAGAAAAATGTCATTTACGAAAGAGCACGCTGCAACATAAGAAAACCAAGGGGAAAATGAGTCGTGACTGCATTGTTTTCTTTGGCAGAGCACTGGAAATATGGACCACTGTGGTGCCTAAAAAGTCGGGCGACCCACAAATCTGCGTTGATTTGACGAAGCTCAATGAATCGGTGCAAAGGGAGAAATACATTCTTCCCTCTGTTGAACAGACCCTCGGACAGTTAGCAGGAACTTGTGTTTTTAGCAAGCTCGACGCAAACATGGGATTTTGGCAAATCCCTCTAGCTGAACAGTCCGCCAAGCTGACAACTTTTATCACACCGTTTGGGCGGTACTACTTCAACCGTCTGCCCTTTGGTATCGCATCAGCACCTGAACACTTCCAAAACCGCATGGTAACTGAAGTCACTGATGGCCTGGATGAAGTGATCTGTCATATGGACGATGTACTTATGTGGGGGGGTTCTCAAGAGGAGCACGATGCACACCTTCACGCTGTGCTCCAAAAGATGGAAAATGCTGGCGTTACCCTTAACTTAGACAAATGTTTTGGTTCTGGGGTGAAGCACAAGTCAAAGCTTTTCAAGACTTGAAAAAAGACTTGTCATCTGCACCAATGCTGGCCCTGTACGATGCGGGTAAGCCAATCAAAGTATCGGCAGATGTGTCATCATATGGACTGGGCGCAGTCCTGCTACAGCAAGAAGGTCACGACTGGAGACCTGTTGCCTATGCGTTTGGTAAAGATACACACAGGTAGAAAAGGAGGCCCTTGGCCTGACCTGGGCATGTGAGAGATTTCGTGACTTTTTGATTGGCCAACACTTCGTGATAGAAACTGACCATAAACCCTTATTAAGTCTTCTAGGTGGCCAAGAACTGGATGCCCTACCTCCCCACATCCAACGCTTCCGGATGAAATTGATGCGCTATTCATACAAGATTTCTCATGTTCCCGGAAAGAGCCTCTGGACTAAAGACACTCTGTTGCGTGCCCCATTACTGCTGTCAAGGAGAACATGGATGAGGAGCTCATGGAAAGCACTAACATTTATGTCGACAACGTCATGGAGCATCTCCCAGCCTATCTTTCCTTGACAACCTGAGAGAACTCCTCAAATCAGACACGAAGGACATCAAGGAGTGGCTAAATGCAGGGAACGTGCACGGCAAAGCGTGTAGTGGCCGGGACTTAGTCAGCAGTTGAACAAGCTGGTCTTGAAATGTCATGCTTGCATCAGAGAGCACACCAATCATACTGAACCATTGATCCCAACAGAGTTTCCAAAGAGGCCCTGGCAAAAGTTAGGGATGGATCTGTTTGTCTTGAAAGGGGAAACATACCTTTTAGTTGTGGAATACTATTCACGATACGTCGAGGTGGCAAACCTTTCACTCACCAGCTCTGCAGATGTCACTATGCACCTAAAATCTACCTTCGCACGTCACGGCATTCCAGAGACTTTAGTGAGCGATAATGGGCCACAATTCTCATCCAGTACTTTCTTGGAATTCGTAGCTACTTACGGATTCAAACATGTTACCAGCAGCCCAAAGCATCCACGCAGTAACGGAGAGGCTGAACATGCTGTACAGATGGTAATAAAACTCCTCAAAAAGGCTCAAGATCCTTACCTTGCTTTACTGTCATACAGGTCAACTCCTTTGCATAATGGGTACAGCCCAGCCCAGCTGCTGATGGGACATCATCTTCGTACCACTGTGCCAACCCATCCCAGGTTGCTGGACCCTTCTTTACCTGATAGCACCACTGTAAGTGCTCGTGAAAGAGAGAAACGAAAGTGCAGACATGAGATTTTTCATTAAACGTCATCGTGTGCATGACCTGCACAAGCTCTCACCTGGCGACCAGGTGTGGGTCACTGATCAAAAGGTTTCAGGAACTGTGGTGGAGAAACATTCCACGCCACGTTCTTACCACATGGATGTGCCTCATGGTGTTGTTCGAATGAACCATCATTTCCTTATTCCTATGGATACAAAGAGTGGTTGTGACACCATGGCTGGTTCCCAGCTGACTGAGAATATCACTGACACAAACCCCACTGGCACCTCAAACACTTCCTGCCAGTCCCAAAGGATCTGTAACCAGAACAAAGATCTGCGAGGCCAGTCGTAAAACGAGGTGGCACGAGGTGGTGAAACTTGTTGCTGTAATATTAAAGAAAAAGTGTCATTAGTGGTAATGTGTTTTCATAACTTGCAGTAATTTGAAGTGAACAGTTTTCAGGTAGTGTTCATCTTTGTAAAAGATATTGGTTATTGCTCATTGTTGAGTTGTGTTCTAAGAGATGTCTGATATAAACAACATGTCAGCTTTATGTTTATGTTATTTTTCCTTTTATTAAAAAGAGAGGTGTGGGATAATCTAAGTAGCGGAACAACATATCAGTGATTATAGTTTGAATCCCTAATACAGTGTCTATCCAATAGGGGGCACTAAAGGTTAGAGAATAAAGCATGGGCTATGGTTCAGAGTCGACAGGAATTTGTGTGCTGTTTACTCACGCAAAAAACAAAACAAAAAAAACTAGTTAATACGACAGGTCCCAGTTTGTATCTGCGGAGTTTCTCAAGATCTATCTTCTTCAAGAACATGGGGATCAGGCATATGAGCTCAATGCCATACCACCCTGAAACAAATGGCTTAGCTGAGAGATTGATGCATAGCTTGAAGAATGCTCTGCGTGCCGTGGCAAATGAAAAATGACACTAAATCAAAAACTGCAAAACTGAATCGAACACCTGCCATGTCGTTCCTGGGTGGAGCCTTATGTTCTAGGCTGGATTTGTTGAAACCAAAAGAAACGTACAGGACAAACAGTTGAAATAATTGCAAGGAGGAGGAAGAACATTTAAGTTTTAAGTTGGGGATAGTGTGCGTGATAGGGATTGCAGAGGAGATCACAAATGGATGTCTGCAAGAGTCAAAGAAAGATCAGTCCACTCTCGCATACAGTGGAGGTTGCTCCCAATAACCTCGGGAAGAGGCATATTGATCAGCTGAGAAGTACAAATGTTCCCCTGGAAAGTTTTTTAGTGAGTGTTCCATACACCTACTGTCCCTACTACCAATGCAAGTGACACAGCACCACCACAAGATGGCACTGTTACTCCCTGTAAAGTGCCACAATCACTTGGTCCTAAACTTCCAAACAGTCTGGATTAAAAGATTGAAGATTTCAGTGAAACAATGCTTAACTAACTGTTACATCAATTTTTGTAAAAGAAGGTAAAAGTTGCAGTGTTTATTTGTAAGAAAATTTTAAAAATGTTTGAGATTTCCTTATTTATAAGGAAGTGTAGTGTACTGAGTATGAGATAGAAGTCGGAATACATATATATTGGCCATCCCTTTCTTGTAAGCTCCCCTGCTTCATCACTGCATACAATTAAAAAAAAAAAAAAAGCATGAAATGCCTGCCTGTTTTTAAACTTTTTTGAGTTTATCACAAAACACAACACAGAGATTCCAGGAGTACCGTTTTGATACCAAACTTAGTGTGGACACCCAGTCGACACTGCAGTCCAGAACCCCTGAGCATAAGGGATCCACCAGCCTCAGCCTCGCAGTAGTTGCAAGAGCTGCAAGTATCAGTGCATCTAGTGCTCACGGTGCCTTCTAGTGTAGGAACGCAGAATACCAGCCTCCCAACAGGGGGACAAGAGGATGCATTTCTAATTAAAAACAGATCACAAATATTAATTGTGTCTTATTATTATTATTTTTAATAACCCATACTTTCAATTACTTTCAACTTTGCTCATTGAGACCCGGTGTCGCATACAAATTCACTTGGCCAACAGTGAACTCACAGACACAAACTCGCAGGTTACAGCCTTTAAGTAGGCCGCACCCTGCTAGCACATAACAAAAAGAGATCAGAATTAATAAAATCTAACATTTTATTTGTCAGGTAGAATGAATCATGCCAATTAAATTACTAAACAATGAGAATCCAATTCAGAATAAGGTTCAGCTCCAATGATAAATGTATAACATCATTTGCTCAGAGATGAATCTAGGAGATTCATACCTGACAGCAGAGAGACACACAGCAGCATATGAGAGTTCTAGTGCAGAGCTCCAGAGACTCACACACCCTGTGTCCCAAGAATACCCAAGTAGTGTTTTGCCACTCTTAAAAATAATGGGCGTGTCAGTCCTAAATTTAGTATTTCACAAAGCATTTTAGCAATAAAACTAGCTCCTAAATCTGTGAAACATTAGGAGTAGTGAAGAGGACTTGTAAGTCACTAAGACCAAATCACAAACTATCCTCCTTGCTGAAAAAACAATACAAACCATCACAGAAATTCTACAAATACCATTGCAAACATTACAAACCACCAAATTTTAAACATTAATATATATATATATATATATCCTGTAGTGTGTTTTGGGACATGTTCCGTTAGGACTTAGTGGTTTTAACAAACCAACAATAGAAGGTGACCAATAATCAGTAGAGATCAACAGGCATCATTACAGTTATCATTAAAACCAGTACAATTTCCATTATAACCAGTAAAACAACTAAAAATTCTGCGATGCTTTCTATGCAATCTGCCTCGGAACATAAATATTTTATAAACAAGCTGCTTTTATTTGAACACATGTTTTCCCACGCATGTTTTTTGGTTTTGGAGATTATCCCATCTCCAAATTTTCCTTTATTTATATCCTTGTTTTCATTAACAAGTTGTGCAAGAAGATGTTCTTGCATCTAGTTTGGTTTTCTTTTACATTTCTATCAGCCATGATTATTCTACTCTATTAATTAAATGGTTGTTAATATGTATATTCCCCTAATAAGAGGCTGACAGTTAGCTGAACATATATTTGTCAGGATCCTGTGGCCCAAGGCCACACCTGGCTGGAGATAGGAAAACATTCTCACAGACCCTGAGGGAGACACACCCCCTCAGGAGCAAAAAACAATAACAAAAGTTTTTAGTCTTCCTCATAATATAAATGACTCCTGTGAAATTAAGAGAGCTATAGAATGATACTAAACATGAAAAGGGTTAAAATCATGAATTAATAACCACAAAATGTCCGTCATGGCCTACGGGACTTTATGACTACGTGACTTTCATTCATACTGATTCACGAGGCATGATTTATCACATGAAACAATTGAAGAGCTCAGATGCAAAACCAGCTAAAAGCTATCTCAGTCAAAAATGAGTTAATGATACTGAGTAAATGCTCTCAACACATATTATACATCCATCAAATTCTTTTACTTCAAACTTGCTAAATTCCAGCCTCAGCCCAATCAGAAGTACCGGTACTTACATAGAAACCTATACAAGTGGCCAGAAAGAAATGCTAATTTTAAAGAAATACGTCAGATGGATTCAGAGGCATCTGAATTCTTCAGTTATAGCCAATCATAACCAGTCATATCTGATAACATCATGATAGATGCATGCCTCCTCTCCTGTGACTTTCCCCCATTCATTCTCATTTACCCCCCACCAAACTCACTGCACACTTTAGGGTGTTTGTTAAATCTCAAGATTTCTGCAACTAAGGAATTTTCCCCACTGGCACAAAACACTTGCTCATGTTCATAAACACACATACACAAAACTTGTCTTACTGCACTCCCTCCATTGTTGTCTTAAGGATGAGTACATCTCATGAGTACATACACACTGCCCTCATCAGTCTAGTGTTTTTAAGCATTTTACATTTGTTCCAAAATAATGACTCAGGGCAAAACAATCCAAGGTAACCAAAATAATCCAAGGTTTTTCTTTAGCATAGTGGCTAGATTGACAAATAATCAAACACCACCCAAACTAAATATTCCTTACAGTTTAATAGTAATGACTTTATGAATTTCTTCACCTTTAAAATAGATAGCATCCTAAATACAGTAACAAATGTAGAATCCACAGCATCTTGTAATTCAGCTTCATTCATCGCACACAAAGAAAAACTGCAGTGCTTTACGATTATTGGACAGGATGAGCTAAATAAATTTATCACTGAATCTAAACCAACAACATGTTTATTAGATCCTGTACCCACTAAATTACTGAAAGAGTTGTTGCCTGTAGTAGACAAACCATTTCTCAATATCATTAGCTTGTCATAATCTCTAGGTTACGTCCCAAAACCCTTCAAGCTGGCAATTATTAAGCCTCTTATTAAGAAACCACAACTAGATCCTAGTGAATCTTCCATCTATTTCAAAAATGTTAGAAAAAGTTGTGTCTGCTCAATTGTGCTCCTATACCTGCAAAAACTAAATATGTATGTATATATATATATCGATGAAGAATATTAGTCAGGTCTCATACCAGTAAAAAAATTCCCCATGATAAGAATTAGTCTTCCCGCGATAATAACTATAAAGTCGACAGTATCACGTGTGCGATAGTTTTGCATGTGTACGAGCCTGTTTACAAACCTGTTGTCCAGCAGAGATATCATTTATTGACATGATTTTTCTCTAAATTAACTTCATAACATAGTCGAGTGTTTTAAATAACCTTTTGCGATCAGACGTGGCTTCATGTCACAGAATGAAGCAGAAATCAGTATTATAAAAGCTGTGTTGATTAGCATTGCATTATAAATATACTTTATCTTTGTTAAAATACCCAAGATTGCTTGAAGAACACAGACAAACCATATATTGTAGCAATCGTACGTGTATTATCAAGTTTCCTCAGATAAAATTTCTCTATCTGCATTTTATTCAGCTACAGCGATAACTGGATTAGAGATTTGGAGTGTCGTCAGTACTATTACTTCTACTATAAAGCATATGTGGAATTTCTGTGCAAGGGCACCCTCTGGCTTTCAGGGCACAAGCTGTGTGGTTTATGTCGCAAACACAGCCAATGAGTTTGCACCTTTACCTTTAAATGGTTGGCATTCGGTTGAGCCTTTCGCCGCACACTTTCAGAGTTCCTTTAAAACCCTCCACCTTCCCCAGCTCCACCTGTATAGATCTGCTACGGGTTATTTTATATGCTATTTGTGCAGCAGCAGTATGTCTTAAATACTCACAGCACCGTATCGCCATATGCTTTGGCAGTAGCAAGTTCCTGTACTTGCTTGCAGCAGTAGCATTAATCTACAACTACAGCAATAACCAACAGCAGCAGCAATTTAGCAGCAGCGTAGCAGATCTGTTCCGCCAAGACCAAATACATTAGCATTGTCATATCAATTACCATGCTAAAATCCTCATCCAGTTTTTTGTGTAGGCACTGCCTCCCTTGCCTCCTCGGAGGAAATACTTCTGGTCTACACACAAAATAAATATTACAATTTTGCACCACTTATAATAAAATAAAAGATAAAATAAAATATACAAGCTGGGCACCCAAGTACTCAAGTTGATCTCTGCGACCTGTAAAAAGTGGTGAAACTGCCACAGATGATCTCACATCACCTCAGAGTGACCCGGCTCAACCTTTTTCAGCACCTACCTGTATAAAGGATTTCCTCTGCTGGCACAAAACACTTGCTCATGCTTGTAAACACACAGACACACGCAACTTGTATACAACACAATGCCTGTTGAAAGCCTAGCTGTTGTACTGCTCTCCCTCCATTGTTGTCTTGACGATGAGTACATCTCATGAGCACATACAGTTAACACACTGCCCTAAGCAGTTTCCTGACCTGACCACTCTGGGACTGACACATCTTCACCCACCCACAGAGTCCAGGGACCTGAAAGTTCTAGTGCAATTATAAAGTCTCAAAGTCAAGTAGTGCAATTATATTCTTTCAGATACAGCAGCTGAAAAAGAGATCACAGATCGTCACTTGCTTTCTCTGAATTTGAGAATTTTCTCCACATTTATATGTGCTCTCATGTATTAAATGTTATACCTCTCAGATTAACAATGCTACCACCCAAAATGCCACCACCCTTCTGCAGATTGACAACTCTAAACTGGCTGCTGATGACTTCAGGACAAAGTAAGTTACACAGTGTTGAACACATCAATGTGAACTTAGTAAAAAAAAACAGTTTGATAGGTAAAGCACAACTGTTTTCAACACAAAAAATGTACCCGTCTGAAAATTTCAAACAATAGTATGTGTGTATTTCTGACCTTGGTGTGTCTAATCCCGATGTCACCTTTCTACCAATCAGACATGAGCATGAGGTGATGATGCGGCAGTGTGTGGAGGCTGATATCGCTAACCTGTGCCGCTTGCTGGACCAGACAACCATGTCAAAGTGCAAACTGGAGATGCAATTGAAGGGTCTGGAGGAAGAGCTGGCATGTATGAATAATAACCATCAGGAGGTTTGTAGACCATAATGTATAACTGATCTTAAATGTTTGGACTATTATATTATATTATATTATATTACAGTATATTGTCTTGTGGCATTAAAGGGCTCAGCTGACAGTCACAGTGAACATAGAGGTTGATGGTGCTCCTCAGGAAGACCTGACCAATGTTCTGCAGAAGATTCATGCTCATTATGAGAACATCATACAGAAACACCGCAGGAAGTGTTGGAAGAACAGGAAGACTGGTTTAACGAAAAGGTGAGACATCCTTTTTTCCTGAATCCGCTGGTTGCAAATTCTACTTTGCTATCAAACATACTCCTGTTTGACTGAATATCATTTGAAGTAGTGCCTGGATTGTGTTATAGTGTTTTTGTCTTTTGATTAGATGGCAGGGTTGAACAAAGAGTTGGCCAAGAGCACAGAGGACATAGAAACGTCCGGGTCAGAGATCAAAGGGCTGCGAAACACCTTACAGTCTGAAATCTGGAGATGGAGCTACAGTCTCAGCTCAGCATGGTGAGACTCAAATGGAATGTAGAGTAAAAAAAATAGATACATTATTTGAAACTAAGGCAGGAAAATATAACATAAGACTTGAAGAAAGTAGAGCAACAATGCTTTATGAAGATTTGTGCATGTTCTCAAACAGGTAGCAGTACTGGAGAAGTCATTAATGGAAACAGTCTACGTACAGCTCTATGCTAGCAGACTGCCAGAACCAAATCAATATGCCGAGTTGACTCAGTTGAGAACTTGCGTTGAGCAACAGGGACAATGTACGCCGTGCTGCTGAACATCAAGATTCATCTGGTGCAGGAGATCACCACCTACAAGAGCCTCCTGGAAAATCAAGGCAATAAGTAAATTTGTTCCTTTATAAAAGTTGATGTGAGTTAAAATCAGTGCAGCATGGATAATGTTAAACTAACTTGTCCAGGAATGGCTTCACTAATTAATTTTTTTTCTTCCTCTTACAGTCCCAGGGGTCAATCTCAAGGTAACTGAAACCTCTTTTTGTGTATTGTGGAAGGATGGTCAGTTTGAGGTAGTGTATGTTGTACATTGCATATTAATATCTCCTCTCTTGTCCTTCAGGTGGAGCCTCAAAGGATTTCATTTCTCCGATGGATCCCACTTTGGCACATCTGGTGGATCTCAGTCCTCCAGAGGTTCCCACTTTGGCACATCTGGTGGATCTCAATCCTCCGGTGGTTCTTTCACCAGCACAACTGGTGGAGCAGCACCCCAAATAAATCAAACTACTCCCACTCCACAGCGTAAATACTAAAGTCACAGCATCATTCCTAGTGAGACAGTATTCAAACACATACAGACATTTAACTTTAAATGAGTGTTGATACACAATTTGTGACATGACAAGGAACCAGGAAAGTTGTTTTTTTAAAACACTGAAAGACACTCACTGTTGTGTTTTTGAATGTGAGAAAAACCTGTCTCTAAAAATATAATACATTTTCTGCATGTGTCTTTTTCTCACATAACCTTCTGGCCTAAAATTTAAAACTTTGCAAAACACAGGGCAGTCACATTCTTGAGAAGTGGAAATATCATATAGATCACCACACTTAGAAATTACAGGTGTAATCCCACTACTGAACAGCACGGGGGCTTTGACCTGCTATGTATTCGACCTGGGCCGGTTTACTACCCCTTTTTTGATCTGGTGGTCCCACGCTGCGAGTATCAGCACTTCTACTGAATGTAATGCTCACAGCACCTTCTTGTGTAGGAAAGCAGAATACTAGAGCGCTATTAGCCGTTGAGTTTTACTAAATATCTTTGGTATCTTTTCAAAAGTGTGTGGTAGTACATTTACAAAGCTCTAATCAAATATTTATCACATAGACAGATGCTGGCTCTGGCTACAGCCCTAACACCTGAACCTCTTTACCTTGGCTTACTTACAGCATGCTTTCCCCATTGTTCAGTGCAAAGTCTTGGTTTGCCACAGTGAACATTACTGAGTGCCCCTGGATTTTGCTACGTTGCTTGGTATGTTGCCCTGACCTCTGACTCATGTCTATTTGTTGCCTGCCTTGACCTTACTCCTGTTCCCAGTTTATGATTCTGTCTGCCCTGATTTATAGCCTTGTTTGTGTTTTGACCACTGCCTGTACGATCATGATTCACATAAAGTTGATGAATCATTACAGAAGACTTGGCCGGCACATAATCCAGCAGCGATTTATTATCTATCATCCAGAGATTTCGTTTGTGTGTTCTCTGCTCATGGGAAAGGCTTTCGAGTGGATGAGTGCAGTATGGAGAGATAACACTACACCATTTCCCTCATTCAAAGTCTCTCTTCAATGTTTCTGGGATGTTTTTGATCATTCCAAAGATGGCAAAAGTGCAGGCGATCATTTCCTGGTACTTACCCAGGACAGGAGATATGCTCCCCTGTGGAGTATGCACTGTCTTTTTGCACATATGCCCCTCAGACTAAATGGGCAGAGGATACTTTGAAGGGAAGGGCTCTTCAGGAAGGGCTTGAATCACAACCTTCGAACCGAACTAGCATGCCGGGATGAAGGGAGAACTTTTTTTTCAGTCGAGCCTCAGCAATGATGGCCTCCGATCATGCCAAACCCATGCAAGTCGATTCATATCATATCTCACCTGAGGAGAGGGAATAAATTGAATAAATCTACAATTGTGTCTTTACTGTGGTGAGGTTGGCCATATGAGGTCCTTGTGTCCATCTCATCCCATCTCATGATGACCATCAACCCGGGCACTACGAATACTGGGTTATGCCCTTCGGCTTGGTCAACAGTTCGCCTGTCTTCCAGTCGTTTATCAATGATATCTTCAGAGACATGCTCAACAAGAATGTGATAGTATATATAGATAATATCCTGGTGTACTCAAAGACTCTCGAGGAGCATATTTAACATGTCAGGGCAGTTCTTAAGTGCTTGATCCAGAATCAACTCTATGCCAAACCTAAAAAATGTGAATGCCATCAAACTCCCATCTCTTTCCTCAGTTACGTGATAAGTCATGCAGACATGCCGATGGATGAGAGCAAAGTTAATGCAGTGTTAAAATGGCCTCTGCCCTCCATGATCAAAGAGTTGCAACGTTTCCTGGGATTCACTAATTTCTACTGAAGATTCATCATAGGGTTCAGTTTAGTGGCTGCCCTGCACACTATATGATATGGAGGGGTTGAGGACATCTCAGGTGGTCATTATGATATTGGTGACAAAGAACTTTTGGCTATGAAAGCAGCATTTGAAGAGTGACATCACTGGCTGGAGGGGGCAAAACATCCATTTACTGTGTTAACCAATCACAAGAATCTGGAATACTTAAAATCAGCCAAGTAGAACCAGTTTTGGTGGCCATCTGATACACCAGTGCCACACTTGCAACACTCAGAAACCATTCCATTTACTACCTGCAGTTCTCCTCCAGCGTCTGCCCATACCTCAATGTCCCTAGTCACAAATAGCTATCAATTTCATCACAGACTTGCCCAAGGAGCCTCCTGCGTTGAGCAACCATCTGATGGAAGGCCATGGTGATGGGAACAGGAAGATGCCCATTGTTCTGCTGAGTCCTCTACTGGCCAGTTTGTTCTGTCAGGGTTGGGTTGTAGAGATGAGGCAAGGACTCATTAATGCAGTGTAGATAGGCTTTTTATTAAAAAAAAAAAATAAAACAAAAAACAAACCTTTTTTCCTTTATTCATTCATCACTTGATTTCGGGTTGGGAATAGCTGTTTCCGACGCTCAAGAATGTTCTTTGTGTATTGTTCATTGAGCCCGTAGTTTGTACCTTTAAGTTGTCTGCCTTGCTTCTAAACCTGTTCTTTTTGTTTATTTTTGAATTTTGCAAAGATTGGATGAGGACGATTGTTGTTGTTTTGGGTTCTGATTCGAGACACGTGGCTAAAGGTGATATTCTGTACAGTTTTGGCTGGAAATTTGAGTTGTTTTATCATAAAGTCCTTAACTGATTTTCTGGGGTTTTAAAACGGGAGAAAAATACAAAACAGTGCAATGCGAAAAACCAGTGTAGCAGTCTAGCAGCAGGGAGCTGAAATCTTGGATTATGCACCAGGTCTTGTTGGGTTCTCGCATTACACAGCCATTCGAACAAATGTTTTCAACAATACCTTTAAAGAATTCAAAACAATTGTGTATTCATATTTTAACCTTGACATGTCAGTTTCACCGTCTTCTAATAAGGAGTTTCTGTTTCTTTCCCAAATGTCTGTTCTGGAAGTTTGTAAGTTTAATGAACAGGTACGAAAGCATTGTTCTGTTTTTAGATTATGAATGTTTTTCTCATCCAGTTTTTGGAGGGGGCACTGCCTCCCTTGCCTCCTTGGAGGAAACGCCCCTGATCTGAATACTAAATAAATATAAAATGACTGAACCTAAGCTGGGCTAAAAACATAGTCAATAGAGCTCAGCAGAGAGTGAATTTCATCAGACTGTTGAAGAAGGCCAGACTTAGATGTCAGCCCCTCATCTGTGTCTACAGATGCCTTATTGAGAGTATCCTTACAAACGTCATTATAGTGTGGTATGGCAATACCACCATGGCTGAGAAGAAATCACTGTAACAGGTCATAAAAACTGCAGAGAGCGTTATTGGCTCTGACCTTCCTTCTATGGACATTATACTCAGCACTGTATACAGAAAACACAACGTATCCTCAGGTTGATTATGCTCTGTTTAAGTGGATGGACATAGGCTACAATCCGAGACACTGCAGGCCTGTGTGTGTAAGCACTTACAGGGCCCATCTGTATAATATCTTCTTTGCAGCCACTGTTAGGTTAGTGGCACAGGACATTATAGAGGGAAAGAAGTATCCCATCCCACAACTCCCTCTCTCACTTTGGATGAGTAGCATTTTCCACTCCCTATTTCTATGGACGATTATTATCCATCATTTCACTACCTTTTAATCTTTGGACAAATAATTACCATGTTGATCTGTGACTGACCACATAAAACCAAGCATAACAGTGTTTTAATCCATGTGCATTATCATCAATTATGTACAATAGTGTAGTAACCTATGTGCATTATCTTTTCACTTCTTTCAAACAACTTGTGAAATATGATCTAACATTTATGTATAGTACATATTGGGCAACAGTTTTTCATATTATTTGATTGCAGTGTGAAACATTACTACATTGTGTAATATTTATTTTTAACTACTTCTTATAATGTGCAATATTACTTATTTTTCTACTTTTTTTTTTTTAAATAAACTATTTTAATGTTATTGAACCTGTGCAAATGGCAGTAAACTCAAAGTAAAAGCAAAGCAAAGCAACCATTTAAAATAAAATTAAATACTCAAGCTGGGCACCCAAGTACTTAAGTTGATCTCTGTGACCTGTAAAAGGGTGGTGAAACTGGCACAGATGATCCTGCATCTCACATCGAAAGCCTAGTTGTCTTACTGCACTCCCTCCATTGTTGTCTTGAGGATGAGTACATCTCATAAGTACATACAACTAACACACTGCCCTTAGCAGTTGCTTCACTAGGGTGGAACCTGAACACTGTTTGAACTCTGCTCTCCCACACACACCCTACCTCCTTCACCCACCCGCAGAGTCCACAAGCTGCCCTAGACCTTCATCTCTTTATAACACAGGTGTCAAAGTCAGTTCCTGGAGGGCCACAGCCCTGCAGAGATTAGATTCAACCCTAATTAAGCACACTTGGGCCCGTATTCACAAAACATCTTAAGGCTTTAAGTAGCTCATAACTTGCTCTTTATCTTACGCCCATTATCTTAAAAATAATGGGCGTGTGAGTCCTAAAGAGTATTTCACAAAGAGTTTTAGCACTAAAACTAGCTCTTAAATCTGTGAAATGTTAGGAGTAGTGAAGAGGACTCACATTAAGTCATTTAGACCAAATCCCAACTGTCCCAAAATGGCTGTTGTTATCAATCTGCCTTTGAACTTAAACGTTTCAGAAACACTCTGCATTTATCTGCACACATATATTTTCCCACACATTTTTTTTTTGGTTTTGGAGGTTATACCAACTAGAAGGTTTCCTGTGATTGTATCCATTTTGTCATTAACACGTTGGGCAAGACATAACAGCTGTTCTTGTGTGCCATTTGGTTTTCTTTTAAGTTTGCATATTTTACTATCAGCCATGATTATTTTATCCTGTTAACAAAAAGGCTGTTTATATGCATATCAGCTAATTGTTTATAAGAAGCACACATGTAAAAGGCTGACAATCAGCTGAACATATACTTGTTTAATTAGTAACATTTAGCTTGTATTTTAAAATCTTTTTAAATCTATTTGAATGTGGCAACATAAAAAAAACCGTAATTGAATATGGCAACATAATACTGCTCTCTAAAATATTTCTGTGAACAAATCTCTGACAGACTCCTCCCCTATCAGCCAATCATTGTGTGCACTGTGACAAACTTTTACTAAGGAATAAAGAGAAGTCTTAAGCTAAGAGTAAGGGAAGGGTTGACCTCTTTGGATGACGTTAGCATGATTACTAACTATGCACACAGTGATTGGCTGATAGGGGAGGGCTCTGTCACAGATTTAGGCCTATTCATAGAAACATTGTAGAGTGCGATACTATTTTGCCACATTCAAATAAAGATTTAAAAATAAAAAATGTTGCCACATTCAAATAAAGATTTTAAAATATAGGATAAGTGTCACTTAAACAACTATATGTTTAGTCTAAATGTCAGCCTCTTACATGTATGCTTTGCGTAAACAATTATTGAATATGCATAAACAGCCTTTTCATTAACAGAGAAGAATAATCATGGTTGATTGTAAACATGGACCCGTTTCGCTGTTGCACTCGCGTTTCCTGCAGGGTCTCATGCATGAAACAGCAGTACAAAATGCAGCACTTAAGTTAAAAAACGTTCACTCCCATCTCCTTTTATGTTGTTCCGATTTCACTGCCCACATCCCATCTTTGTCAACACTAAAATTCTGTTTGAACACGGTTGGCGTTCAGACAATAGACTGTAAAAAAATATGGACGTAGTGTCCGTGACGTCACCCGTAGGTTTCTGAAGAGCATTTTTGAAGCTCTTAGTGGGCGGGTGTCGGCCATTGCCATTTAGGAATCAAGTCACTGCACGTCACTCCCGGATAATCGAAAATGGGCAAAGAGGTGAGACGTGGGTGGAGCTGGTTGCAGAAACCACGCCCGCCTAGCGCAACGGTGGTGACAGCAGTGGCAATCCACCTGTCACTCAAGTGGCCATGCCCTAAATTATGCAGAACTTTAAGGCTTAATATAATTTAAACGGATGAGTTATAAAAAAAAAAAAATCAGCCCCCTCACAGTTGACATGAAGGGCAAAATTAGCTATATAGACCAAAACCACTTTTTGTACCAGGCTGTAGACATATTTTTTTTCTGTAAAGTTGGGCATTTTAACATGGGGAGTCTATGGGATTGACTCCCTTTTGGAGCCAGTCTCTAGCAGCCAGTCGATGAATTGCAGTTTAAGTCACTTCCGTGTTGGTTTCAACAGAGAGAGCTGGAGGTTGCCGCTTGGTTCGGACGCTTCTTGATATGAGCACATCACATGTGAGCGGATAATCATGTGCGCCGACATGCGGTTGGGTCGTTCTTTTCTTTTTACGGTTATCATTGGCATATTTTCAAAGTGTCTAATTCTGAGGTTTTGTAATATTTCTATTCAAAATCACAATGTTGTGAGGCAGATAGACGCCAACAGCCATTTTAGGATAGTTTGTGGCTTGGTCTTAGTGCCTTAGCAGTCCTCTTCACTACTCCTAATGCAGGGGTGGCGAACGTCGGTCCTGGAGAGCAGCAGCCCTGCACAGTTTTGTTTCAACCCTAAATCAAACACACCTGAATAAGCTAATCAAGGTCTGAAGGGTTAGTAGAAAGCTACAGGCCAGTGAGTTTTTATTAAGATTGGAGCTGAACTCTCCAGGACCAACGTTCGCCACCCCTGTCCTAAAGTTTCACAGACTTAGGAGCTAGTTTTAGTGCTAAAACGCTTTGTGAAATACTCTTAGAAAAAAAATGTAGGAGTCCTAAATTTAGGACTGACACGCCTATTATTTTTAAGATTTTCTCCTGAATCGGCAAGTTATGAGCTACTTTTAGCCTTATGATGTATTGTTAATAGGTTTTAAGGGAAAACTTTTAGCTATAACATTTACTGTTATTTAGGAGAATTCTTAGTGGTAAATAAAATGTTTTGTGAATATGGGCCCTGTTCTATTAACACCAGGCACCAACTTATTCAGTACAAGGTGTTGCATAGACTGCATTACTCTAGGGTTAAACTCAATACTTTTTATCCCACTTTTTCCTCTCTCTGCAATAAGTGTGAAACTGCTGAGGGTTCTCTTGGTCATCTTTTCTGGGTATGCCCTAAACTTGGTGAATTCTGGTCAGAAGTTTTTCAATTTCTTTCAGAAATTTATGCTTGTGAGCTTCCATTAGATCCTGCTAATGTTGTTGTTCTTGGCTTTTCAGCCTCCTTGCAACATCTTAACAATGCTTTTCGAATGCCAATACAGTATGGTGCAATGATTGCAAAAAAAAAACTATTCTTTGCATGTGGAAGAAAAAAAAACAAGGCCACTATTCAAGATCTGGTTGTCTGAACTTTCCACCACCCTTCATGTAGAAAGGCTTAGATATAGTATGTCTGGAAATATAGATCTCTTTGAAGCTTTTTGGAGGCCTTCTTTGACAAAAGAAAAATGTAAAAATCAGTGAAAAATCTTATGCATTCAATGAGAGAGAGGAAAACAAACTCCTCTACACTGGAGAAAAAACTCACAGAGAAGTAGTATTATTATTCTTATTTTTAGCCAAAATGTGTTGTAAGCATTATGAGTGCACACATGTATTATGATGTTTCATTCATACAGGAAATCATAATAACGACAAAGGTATGCGTTATCGTGTAGCTGAATAAAATTCAGATAGAGATGTTTTACTGATAAAACATGGTGGGATATCTGTACGATTGCGAGTAAATGGTTTAACTCTGATCTTCAAGCCATATTGGGTATTTTTATATGAATAAACTATAGAGGCAATGCAATGCTAATCAACAGTCTTTATCACTTCATAGAATATTATAAAATAAAGATTTTGCCTCGTTCTGTGATGTGAAACCACATGAGATCGCAAAAAGTTATTTTAAACAAAATCCAAGCACGCGTTCTCCTGAGATAAATTTGATTGCCCAAACTGTTTTTTTTTTTTATACGTTCGACACATATGCTGCACTGTACAGCCCTGGTGCATCACCTGTTATTGTAACGAGATGAACGAGACGAAAGGCGAGCGGATCCATATGCGAGCTTTTATTGAAATTGCGAGACAAAGACATGGTCGTACAGGCAGGGTCGAGATGGGAGCAGACAGGAATATCACAGGCAGTCGGAGAGAGCAATCCAATAAACGAGAGCGATAGTCAAAAAGGCAGGCGGCTAGACAGTCCAAACGAGATAACCAGGCGAGAGAACTAAACCAGGAACCAGGAACGAGGAAACTAGGAAACGCTAACAATTACAACAATAGGATAATACAACCAACCGTGAAGTGCACTGAGGAGGAGCGGGGTTTTTATAGGACGCCTGATTGGTCACGGGGACTGACGCAATCAGAGCGGTGGAGGATGGGAGATGCAGTCCGAGATGCATAGTGACAGTCAGAGTGTGTAAGTGATGCGAGAGTGACATCTGGTGGTTAGTGGACAATGGGACACAGACCAGATTCGTGACATAGCCCCCCCCCAAGGAGCGGCTTCCAGACGCTCCAACAGAGTAACAGTCCAGGGGAGCGGTGGGGCGGGAGCGAGACAGGGCGAGGGCTGGGGGACCAGGTCCCTGCGGAGGACCCGGTGATTGAGGCAGGACCGGCAGTACAAAGGCTCTCCAGGACGGAGCCGGGGGCGGAGCATGAGGCACAGGCGTACTCCAGGGCGGAGCTGAAGGTAGAGCAGTCCTCCGGGGTGGCACTGGAGGCGGAGCAGGACTCCTCCACGGCAGAACCGGAGGTGGAGCAGGATTCCTCCAGGGCGGAACTGGAGGCGGAGCAGCCCTCCGGGGCGGAACAGGAGCCTGCGTCATGGTCTGGGACCTGGGGAGAACAGGGACAGTGGAGACAGAAGAAAGGGAGAAGCAGAGAGTTTTGAGGTTAACGCCCCCTCCATAAGAGGTTCTACAGCTGACGCTGACACCTCTGGAGGCATTGGCGCAGCTTCTCCGACGGGGAAGGCCTCTGGGGCGGACTCGAGACCAGACGGGACCTCTGGAGCAGACTTGAGATCAGTCGGGAGCTCTGGAGCAGGCTTGTGACCAGGTGGGAGCTGGGATGGAGCAGACTTGAGACCAGACGGGGCCTCTGGAGCTGCCTTGAGACCAGGTGGGACCTCTGGAGCAGGAGACCGCGTTATGGCCTGGGACCTGAGAAAAGCAGAGACAGAGGAGGCTGACAGAACGAGGGGAGAAGCAGAGAGGTTATAGGGGGATGCCGCCTCCATGGGAGGATCTACAGCCAAGGCTGACACCTCAGGAGGCATTGGCATGGCTTCTCCAAGTGAGGGGAGCTCTGGAGCCGACTTGTGACCAGACGTGGCCTTAGGGATTGACCTGTGATCAGAGGGGAGCTCTGGAGCAGGCTGGAGACCAGACGAGAGCTCTGCAGCAGGCTAGAGATCAGAGGGGAGCTCTGGAGCAGGCTGGAGACTGGGACGAGAGCTCGGCAGCAGGCTTGAGATCAGAGAGGGGCTCTGGAGCAGACTGGTGAACAGACGTGGCCTCAGGGGTACAGTGTGCAGCCCACACACACCAGATGGCAACCGCCATTATAGGAAGAGCAGCAGCGGGAGGTTGTGGTGGATCCAGTACACCGGCCATCATGATAGGCCGTGATCGTGGGATATCAGACGAGGCATGGCACGGCTCTGCGCAGTCAAACGAAACAAGGCGAGGCTCTGGGCCATTAGGCGGAACGAGACTTGACTCTGGGCCGTCAGGCGGGACGAGACTTGACTCTGGGCCGTCAGGCGGGACGAGACTTGACTCTGGGCCGTCAGGCGGGACGAGACTTGACTCTGGGCCGTCAGGCGGGACGAGACTTGACTCTGGGCCGTCAGGCGGGACTGACTGGACCCTGGGCCGTCAGGCGGGACGAGACTGGACCCTGGGGCAGCAGCAACAACTTTGTTTGGCTCATGAAGATCAGCTGTGGTCTGACTTGGTTCTTGGAGATTGGCTGTGACTTGACTCGATTCGTGAAGAACAGTAGTGAACTGCTTTGACTCATGGAGACCAGCGGTGACTTGACTTGGCTCATGGAGATCAGCAGTGACCTGACCTGACACGTGAAGACCAGCAGTGACTTGAACTGGCTTGAGAAGATCATTGACTTCACTTGACTCTGGAACCACGGCTGTTACCTTGCTTGACTCAGGAATGACCGCCTTGATATTGCTGGACTTGGAAGCCTGACTGGACTTGGAAGCCTGACCGGACTTGGCAGTTACAGCTGTAGCCTGACTTGACTCTGGAGCAGTGGCTGAAGTTTGACTTGGCTCAGGAATAACAGCAGCAGCTTGTCTTGGCTCATGAGGATCTGCTATTACCTGGCTTGGCTCATGGAGATCCGCTGTAACGGGATTTGACTCAGGAACAACATGGCTTGACTCAGGAACAACAGCTGTAGCATGACTTGACTCAGGAACAACATGGCTTGACTCAGGACCAGCAGCTGTAGCATGACTTGACTCAGGAACAACATGGCTTGACTCAGGAACAACAGCTGTAACGTGACTTGACTCAGGAACAACATGGCTTGACTCGGGAACAACAGCTGTAGCGTGACTTGACTCAGGAACAACATGGCTTGACTCAGGAACAACAGTTATAACGTGACTTGACTCGTGGGGGACAGCTGCGACTTGGCTTGACTCATGGAGAACGACTGCTTTGGCTTGACTTGACTCTGTGTCTTGACTTGACTCAGGGGTAGCCGCCGCGACAAGGAGCGCCACTTTAGCTGCCCGTACTGTCATTAGGGGTGTGTCCAGCACATGGGCCATCATGACCACAGGTGGCGTCCGGGCGCTGACCACAGGTTCTGGAATGGCAGCCATATTGTGGAGCGGCTTGGAGACGGCGGCCATTTTGTGCAGTGGCTCTGGCGTGGCAGCCATCTTGTGCAGTGGCTCTGGCGTGGCAGCCATCTTGTGCAGTGGCTCTGGCGTGGCTGTAATTTGACTTGAGACAGAAGCGACAGCTGTAATTTGACTTGACACAAGAACTACAGTTCTGGCTTGATTTGAAACAGGAAAAACTGTTTTAGCTTGACTTGCCTTAGGAAGAGCAGCTCTGACCTGACTTGATGCAGGAAACACAGCCCCAGCTTGACTTGACACAGGAACAGCAGCAGTAAACTTGCTTGACTCAGGAAATACAGCTGCAGCTTGACCTGACTTGAAAACTTGACTTGACTCAGGAAGGACAGCTGCAACTTGGCTTGACTTGGAAACTTGACTTGACTCGAGAGACGCAGCTGCAACCTTATATGGCTCTGATACGGCAGCTGTGACGTGACGAAGCTCTGTTTTCACCGCCATCTTGTGAACGGGCTCCGCCGTCGCCGCCATCTTGTGAGCGCACACCGGCGCCGCCGCCATCTTGCAAACGGGCACCGCAGTCGCCGCCATTTTGTGAGCGCGCGCCGGCGCTGCCGCCATCTTGTGATCGGGCACCGCAGTCGCCGCCATTTTGTCTGCGCACACCGGCGCGGCCGCCATCTTGTGCACGGGCTCAGCTGACGCCATCGTAGCTTGGGCGCGCTCCGACACGGCCGCCATCTCGCGAGCGATCCAGGCGGAAAACTTGGTTTTGGCGTCGTGATCCGGCGTAACCACCAATCTGCGAGCGGGGTGCGGGGCTGCCGCGTCCGCGTTGTCGCGTTCCCCCTTCGCGACCCCCACAGTACACGGCGAGCCCACACACAATAACGCAAAGTTCAAAAAGGCGGCCAGAGATGAGCGCGGACCCTCGCGTCTGAGTTTGGCCTTTAGAGGCTCATTAATGCAGTCGCAATAAATCTCCATAATACTGCAGTCCGGGAGGGTGGAATAATTGGCTATGGCTAGAAACTCACGGATGTGTTGATCGAGTGTACGCTGTCCTTGTTTGATTCTGTATAGGGTTCTGTCGGTGTCCATATCGGAAGATTGTCCGGGGGTGAAGCTGCTGGATCCTGTTGTGACGGTTGGTTCTGTAACGAGATGAACGAGACAAAAGGCGAGCGGATCCATATGCGAGCTTTTATTGAAATTGCAAGACAAAGACATGGTCGTACAGGCAGGGTCGAGATGGGAGCAGACAGGAATATCACAGGCAGTCGGAGAGAGCAATCCAATAAACGAGAGCGATAGTCAAAAAGGCAGGCGGCTAGACAGTCCAAACGAGATAACCAGGCGAGAGAACTAAACCAGGAACGAGGAAACTAGGAAACGCTAACAATTACAACAATAGGATAATACAACCAACCGTGAAGTGCACTGAGGAGGAGCGGGGTTTTTATAGGACGCCTGATTGGTCACGGGGACTGACGCAATCAGAGCGGTGGAGGATGGGAGATGCAGTCCGAGATGCATAGTGACAGTCAGAGTGTGTAAGTGATGCGAGAGTGACATCTGGTGGTTAGTGGACAATGGGACACAGACCAGATTCGTGACAGTTATGTAGTCAGAAGGTGTGTGCAGCTTTAAGTTGCGCTGTGCACACCAATCTGTGTATGACATTAAAATACCTCGAAAGCGATTTAAAAGCAGTGCTGTCTGCGGTCTAAAGCTCTTGTGCTACTTTGATGTCAAACATGCATCTTTCTGCGCAGCGCCGATTCAAGTCGTCTGCACCTAAAAATTCAATTGACAACCTCGCGGCCGCTGGGCCCTCCCCTTAAGGCGGGCCCTAGGTGACCACCTGTATAGCCTGTTGGACGGCCCAATTCTGACCCCCGGCAGATTACCACCCCCCCTAGTATTGGTAGGTTTAGGGTTAGGTGTGGGGGAGGGGTTAGGATTAGGCAATCAGGTAGCGATTTCAACGAGAGGGGGTAATAATTTGGCGGGGGTCGAAAATGTGCACAATACAGGCACTGATGCGATCATTACTTTCTCTTTTCTAGTTATAACGCGAATTAAACATGAACAAATATCTCATGTCTCACCTAATCTCAATCAGTTTTGCAACCACGGAAAAATGGTAATAAAACAGGATTACCCTTATCTCATTCAGTGTCCAAAGCTTGTTACTTTGCTAGAAAACTGCCTATGTGCAATTTACATGTTTGGATAATTTTTCTATTAACATTTTTAACATTTACATTGTTAGCATTAACATTTGTTATGTATATTATTAAGTATTATGTCTAAAAATAGTCTGTTATTAGAGTAGCTAAAGTTTTACTCATTTAAAAAGGGCTACACAGCAGCACTCATGTCCTGGCTTGTCTTAATATTCAAATAATATCTAATGTATGATACTAATTATGATATGCTAATATTTGTTTTTCTCTCATTTTTTCTGGCAGACATTTTTTCTGAGTGAGAGAGGCTGGTGAGACTTACTAATAGTATCCATTATTGTACATTTATTTACTCATTTGACATTTACATCGTAGCACACTTCTATAATGTTCTGTATTGTACTTCTGTTATTAACATTTTATTATAAAAATTAAAAAAAATGTCTGTGAATTAGTTTTGTTTTTTTGTTACTGTGTAATGGTTATTTTAAATTTAAAAAATAGGTGTGGCAAAAATATGGTTAAATAATGGCTTTTGGTCTATCAGCCATACGTGGGCCACGTAAGCGCCGTCAGCCCTTTACAGCTATCTGTTTTCATGATTTGGCTCATTTTGGGTTGGGTTGTGGCACTGTTTTGGTTCAGTTCTGGCTAAGAAGATGCGGACCAGTCTTGGGCAGGCAAACAAATACTAATCTGGGCCACACTTTAGCTGTTGATATGGGCCAGATCCGGGCCAAAGGAAATGTGCTGACCAGGATAGGTCTAACTCAATCTGACATAATGACGAACATGAATTAACAAGCTGTTGCACTGCCGCTGGGACTGATGAAGTAGAGAAAGTAACAGCAGTTATCAAATGACTAAATTATGATATTTGCTCAGGTTGGTGCTGGGGTCTTATCAGTCAGATATCCATTTTGTTACTTAACATGCGCTTCTAATTAGAGTTAAGACAGGCGGCGTGGCAGCCCAGGCACACATAGCCGTAGGCCACTAGCCACACATAGATAGTAATACATGCGGTTCACATGGCTCTTCAGAGCAGCAGCAGTACATATGTCTTCATGATAGATCTGCTTGTTGGGGGATGTTTTGTCCATTCTATATCTCCTGCTTGTGTTATTTCATGTATATGTGCAAAAGCAGTACTTGTTTCATGCTCACAGCAGCATGTTGTGGATGTATTGGCAGAAGGAAGTCTCTGTACTTGCTCTATCGCAGCAGCAGAGCAGATCTGTTCCACAAAGACCAAATACATGATGCTGTAAAGTCTGCTGTCATGTGTGTCGATAAGGTGATCCAGATTGCAAAACATTATAGTCCTGTTTTAAAACAGGAGAAAAATGCATAACAGTGCAATGCAAAAATGCAGTGTAGGAGTCTAGCAGTGGGGAGCTGTAGTCTTGGATTATGCACCAGGTCTCGCTGGGATCTCGCTATCATGAATCCTGTCCTTGGTCTTCCGTCTGCCCGCCACCAGAGGTCGCCTGTGCACCATATTGACTCTCAAACTACACCAGGGGTGGGGAACCTTTTTTCTGTCAAGGGCCATTTACATTTTTGCAACATCCTTTAAGGGCCATACTAAATTATTTAACACATATATCACTAATCTCTCTAATGCGATGGTTGGAACTGCTTCTCTTTGGCAAGGTGCTTGTTGTCTCGTCATGTCTGTCTTCAGCCTGCCCTGGATTTATTGCCTGTCGTGGATTTACCCTTTGTCTTGTTGTTACGGACTCTGTTTGGCCCTCGTTTGAACACTTTGACTGTCTGTTTGGATTATCCGTTTGCCTCGCTGCCTGAATTACGTTTGCCACAGATTGACCCTTGCCTGTCCCTGGACTACTCTTGTATCTTGCCCGTACTGTACTTGCTTGCTGATGTTCGACCCTGCCTGTTGTATGACCATGACTTAAATAATGTTAAATAAATGAAAAATAAATGAATGTTAAATAAAAGCTTGCATATGGATCCACCCACTTCATGTCTCCCTCGTTCCGTAACAAACGCATTACGCAGCCATTCGAATAAATGTTTTCAACAATAGTTCTAAAGAATTTAAAACAACTGTATGTGAATTTTTAACTTGAAATATCAGTTTACCTTCTTCTAATAAAGAGAATGGCTTCTGTTTCTTTCCCAAATGTCTGTTCTGGGAATTTGTAAGTTTGATGAGCTGGTACGAAATTTCACAAAAAAAGTTGTTTTGTTTTTGGATTATGCCTTGGTTTTTGCCTCCCTTGCTTCCTTGAAGGAAAACGCCCTGGGTCTACCTACTAAATAAATATTACTATATTAAACCTAAGCTGGGCTAAAAACACTGCAACACATTTAATCAGACTCTTGACGAAGGCCCGGCTTAGATGTCAGTCCCTCATCTGTGTCTACAGCAGTGGCGTGTGGTGATGTTTTAAAATGAGGAGGTTATATACACTAACACTTAATGTTTACACTACTTACAAATAGCTATAGATTCTATCTATCTAGCAGGATTTTCAACTAGTAACAATTATCTGCACCTCAGTATTGTAGTACATTATAAAACAGTATGCAATAATAACATATTGAGTGTAAATTATACACTAAGCGTTTATGGAAATTATGGTTTCGACAACAACAACAAAAAACTTTATTAGACGACTTTCGGGTTTTTCATCTGTATGCTATCTGTTTCTATATTAATGTATTGATAATCAGAACAAATAAATAAACAAAATAAAGGAAAATACAGAATGAGCAAAATAAGTGATAAAAGATGCAGCAAATGAGCTTCAGTTCACATAGTCACTGGAAAAATTCCAAGAATACAATGATTAACAATAAGTACTCAATTTCTCAGTTGTAATGCCAAAAGCATGCTCGCTGGGGACAATAAAGAAATGAAAGGATCCTTTCAGTTCAAAAAACAAACCAAAAATGTACTTCCGTATGTTTCAAACCATTTCATCACTGTCAGTTGGGAGCGAGGATACAAACGTTACTAGAACTACAACGTTAGCTCAAGTAAACAAGGCCTACTCTGATGCACGAAGCACTGATCCCCGGAATGAATGAATTCCTCATTGCCGGAGGAACTCTGAGCATTACCCGGTAGCTCACAGCATTATCCGGAATCCATGTCTCGCCGATTCTGCACAGAACACTCACTAGCTTGTGACAACAGAACAACTTAGCAGCACATGGGAGTTGCATCATCCACACAAACTGGTAAACCAGGGAAAATGCTAGGAACTCTGGATTAAAATCTACTTCCCTACATACACAGTTTTACAATAGTTACTCGGCTTTTGGTCAGAAAACCACTACTTTAGAATTGTCCCATTCTATCACTCCCTCCTCGTCTCACTCTTCTGCCTTGACTCCTTTGCCTTAACTCGATTGGTTGTACATAAAAAAAAAACAAAAAAAAACACATTAACAATTGATAAATGAATGTTTTAACATAACCACACAATAAAAACAATAAATAAATTAAATAAGCAAATTAAATAAATGAACAAATTATTTCACAGAGCTACAAATGGACAATTATCATCAATTATCATCTTCGGACAAATAATTACCTTGTTGATCTCCCCAACTTATATAATGTTTTGATCTTTGACTCACCATGTATAATCAAGCATAACAGTCTTAATCCATTTTGCATTATCATTAATTATGTACAATAGTGTACTCACTATTGCTGGGCACCCAAGTACTCACATTGATCTGTGTGATTTGTAAAAGGGTTTTGAAACTGCCACAGATGATCTCACATCACCCCAGAGTGACCCAGCTCGACCTCCTTTTTCTGCACCGACCTGTCTAAGGGATTTCTCATAAAAAACACACACTCACACAATTGTATAGACTGTATACATTAACTTGTATACACACACCAGGGGCACCATGATGAGTTTTAGAAAGAAAAAACACATTCATCTTTGGACCAAATTTCTGTCATGCATACCCCCCGTATGCATGACAGAAATTTTTGGTCCAAAGATGAATGTGTTTTTTCTTTTAACGCTTAATAAGAAATTTAAAAAAACTAAGTAAGAAATTAAAATAATTTAATAGTTAATATTTATATTATTTCAAGTAACACTGAAATGTTTTATTTCAAATAACTTTTTAAACCATGTTATATTGTTCAAGTGAGACATGTTGCGGTAGTCGGTGTTATCAGTGTTACCCAGTGTTAAGCCGGTTGGAACACCGGTTTGTCACTTGCCCACCATGACACCGCCCCCCACCATCATTTTGTTTTTTATAGTAATTTTTTTATAGTAAAATCATTTAGTTCAGTTAGAGAACAGGCAGTAAAATTAAAAACTGAATACGGCTGCTTAATGCAGTGTGCAACAGTCAACTGTTGCATCAGAGATCCATGGCAGGAGTCGTTTTCCGTTATCACATGAGGAGAGTGAACCGATCTGACGAGTGAGGTGAGAAAGACAAGATGGTGATGGAAGATTTAGCTTTGAACCAAAGCACATAAAATAACCGCATAAAATTCAGAGGTCTCCATGTTTACTTCTGTATGACAGCGCACTTCACACCGTCTTTTTTTTTTTGCTCATGCTGGTCACTTCAGGAATGTCATTCATTCACATTGTAATTTGGCCACATTTAAAAGAAATATTGTGAGAAAAACAGCCATACATAATAAATAGCAAAGTGTAAGCTATTTGTCCTTTAAAGCTTAAATACATAAATATCCAAATAAATAAATATCCAAAGTCGTGATTTGGGCCCCCTACCGTCCTGGGCCCATACACCTGATATACTCTGCATCCCCTATAACGGCGCCCCTGTACACACAGTGCATGTCGAAAGCCTAGTTGTCTTACTGCACTCTCTCCTTTGTTTTCTTGATTGAGGATCAATATAATCTATATCTAATATAATCTCATGAGTACATACAATTAACACACTGCCCTTAGCAGTTTCATCACTAGGGTGGAACATGAACACTGTTTGAACTCTGCTGGTGGTGACAGCTTGGACTGACACACATGCCCTCTCCCACACACACCCTACCTCCTTCACCCACCCACAGGGTCCAGGAGCCGCCCTGGTTCTCCATCTCTATAAAAAGGTCAGAGCTTGGCTCAAAGCTGCCATCCTCATTTGGACAACTCGAACTGCTTCCTGCGGTGTCCTCTCTGGTTTCATCTGATCTCTGTATCCATCCACAAGATGTCTTGCAAAGGAGCAAAGACCTCATGCATGACCTCAAAGTCAATAATCAGCAAGGGTCGCTGTGGCTTTCCACGCAAAGCCTACAGTATCTGTGGAGGTAGCACCCGCTCCTCTTGCTCTTTCAGAACTGGAGGATACGGTAAAGGATTTGGTGGAGGACATGGTCTTGGTAGGGGATGCGGTTTTGGTGGAGGATATGGTCTTGGTAAAGGATCCGGTTTTGGTGGAAGATCTGGTTTTAGTGGAGGATCCATTTTTGGTGGAGGATGCGGTTTTGGTGGAAGATCTGGTTTTAGTGGAGGATGCGAATTTGTTGGAGTATTCGGTCATGGTGGAGGATCTGGTTTTGGTGGAGGATCCAGTTTTGGTGGTGGATACGGAGGATTTGTGGGAGGTGAGAAGGCCACCTTGCAGAACCTGAACGACCGCCTGGCATCCTACCTGGACATGGTGCGCTCGCTGGAGTCTGCCAATGCCGTTCTGGAAAGGCAGATCCGCGAGTACTATGAAAGGAAAGCGGCGATCCCACAGAGGGACTACACCCACTACTTGTGCGAAATTAAGGACCTGCAGAACAAGGTACAGTGCTATCTAAATGAATAGTTCTTGTGCAATTACATTCTTTCAGATATAGCAGCTGAAAAAGAATTCAAAGATTATCACTTGCTTTTTCAGAATTTCGGAATTTGAGATTTTTCCCAACATTTATGTGCTCTCATGTATTAAATGTTCTACGTCTCAGATTACCATTGCTACCACAGAGAACGCCAACCTCCTCCTGCAGATTGACAACTCTAAACTGGCTGCTGATGACTTCAGGACAAAGTAAGTTACAAAGTGTTGACAAAACCAGTTTGATGGATAAAATATTCAGCACATCTCTTTTCAACATTGATAAAAACTGCAATTAAATGCTTCTTGAGCAGCAAATCAACGTATTAGAATGATTTATAAGATCCCATGATACTTAGGAGTAATCACTGGCTGCTAAAACAAATCAGCTTTGACATTGCTGAAATAAATTAATAAAAGATAAATTATCAATAAATTATAAAAGATATTACAAAACAAAAAGCTTTTAAGATTACAATATTACGGTTTTGCTGTATTTTTTTAGTTAGGTGAGCTTAGGTGAGCATAAACATCTTTTAAAAACACTGAAAAAATTGAACAGTTTGAAACTTTTGAACAGTAGTGTGTGTGTGTGTGTGTGTGTGTTTATTAAACTGGTGCTGTTCAAACAGTGATTGGTGTGTCTATTCACTATGTCACCTTACCACTAATCAGATATGAGCATGAGGTGGTGATGCGGCAGTATGTGGAGGCCGACATCGCTAACCTGCGCCGCTTGCTGGACCAGACGAACATGGCAAAGTGTGAACTGGAGATGCAATTGAGGAGTCTTGAGGATGAGCTGGCATGTATGCATAAGAATCACCAAGAGGTATGTAATAGTTTTCTGATAGAATCATCTACGTTGTATTATATTATATTATATGATATTATATATATTATATTATGTTATGTTAAAGGAGCTGTGTGCACTGAGGGCTCAGCTGACAGGTACAGTGAACGTAGAGGTTGATGCTGCTCCTCAGGAAGACCTGAAAAAGGTTCTGCAGGAGATTCGTGCTCATTACGAGAACATCATACAGAGACACCGCAGGGAACAGGAAGAGTGGTTTAATGACCAGGTAAGACATCTTCTTTCTCCTTGAATCCACTGTTTGTGTTTCTACTTTGCCATCAAACATACTGCAGGGCTCCTGATTTTACTGAATAACAAACCATATATTCCAGAATCTCACTTGAAGTAGTGTCTGGATTGTAATATAGTGTTTTTTGTCTTTTGATTAGATGGCAGGGTTGAATAAAGAGATGGAAAAGAGCACAGAGGACATGGCAAAATACAGAACAGAGATCACAGACCTGCGAACCACCTTAAAGAGTTTGGAGATCGAGCTACAGTCTCAAATCAGCATGGTGAGACACAAGTGGAATGTAGAGTGAGAGAGATTAGATACATTATCTGAACCAAAGGCAGAAAAATATAACTCTTGAAGAAAGCAGATCAATGATGCTTTTTGAAGATTTGTGCATGTTCTCAAACAGGTAGCAGCACTGGAGAAGTCGCTGATGGAAACAGAGGCTTCGTACAGCTCTATGCTAGCCTGCTTCCAAAATCAAATCAACATGCTGGAAGCCGAGTTGGCTCAGCTGAGAGCAAGCATTGAGCAACAGGGACGAGATTACGCCGTGTTGCTGGACATCAAGACTCGTCTGGAGCAAGAGATCGCCACCTACAGGTGCCTCCTGGAAAAACAAGACATTAAGTAAGTTTGTTCCCTTATAAACATTAATGTGAGTTCAAATCAGTGAAATATGGATTACATTATGTTGTCCAGGAATAACTTTATTAATTAAATTCTTCTTCTTCTTACTCTCCCAGGTGTCCAATTCCAGGTAATTGAAATCTCTCTTTGTATATTGTGGTAAGATGCTCAGTTTCAAGCAATGTACGTTGTACTTTACATATTATTGACTCCTTCTCTCTTGTGCTTCAGCATCCTCCTGTGGTTCCATCGTTGGCACATGTGGCGTATCTCAATCCTCTGGTGGTTCCCTCCGTGGCCAATGCGGCGTACCTCAATCCTCCTGTGGTTCCCAGTTAGGCACATCTGGTGGATCTCAGTCCTCTGGTGGTTCCAACGTTGGCACATGTGGTGTATCTCAATCCTCCGGTGGTTCCCAGTTTGTCCCATCAGGTGGATCTCAGTCCTCCTGTGGTTCCCAGTTTGTCCCATCAAGTGGATCTCAGTCCTCCTGTGGTGCAGCAAACCTAAAAAAGTAAACCACCCCCACTCCACAGTGGTCACTTCATGCCACTTTGTGAGACAGTATTCAAACACATGCAGACATATAACTTTAAATGAGTGTTGATACACAATTTGTGACATGACAAGGAGCATGGAAACTTGTTATTTTTAAAACAATGAAAGACACTCACTGTTGTATTTTTGTATGTTAGAAAAACCTGTCTCCGAAAATAAAAGTGCTTGCAATAAAATTCCTACATGTTTTGCGTTTTTTTTTTACACTATGGTCTAAAAATTAAAATGATGCAAAAACACAGAAGTTACATTCTTTTTTGTTTGTTTATTTGTTTGTTACTGATTTTCCACAAATTGCAACTCACAATAGACAAAAACATCAACAATATCCACTAATATGTAGCTTAAGAAGAGAAAGAATAAGAGCAAGCAGAAATAAAAATATACACAGCTCAAAAGTCTAAATTTTAACATATTGGCAGTAGTTCTCATCGAACAGAAAACAGAAGTACAGAACATTTCATCCATGAAATTTAAACAGACATATATTGGCAATCCCAGCATCCAAATAATAATTTACAAATGGTTCCCACACTTTGTAAAAAAAAAAAAAAAAAAAAAGAATTATACATGTAAGGTATTCCATTGGTAATAGCTCCATTAACACTTTTTGCCAGCCCTTCACAGAGGAGAATCTGAAATCAACTGCAAAAGAATGTTTTTCCATGCCAAAAAGGTCATGGCATTAAAGACCCCTCTATAAGCCACATAAGTTACCTTACTGTTATGCTAGTAACAATGACAAAGGGTTTAAATCTAGATCTAAACTCAAAATCTTAGTATGTTACACCAGTATCAAGCAGAATGACCATAAACAGTGAGTGCCAATTTCAGTCTTACATTTAATAACCAACTTGGCCTAGTGTTAAGGATGGTAGCGCATCCTGACGGCGGGTATTGAGCTTGTCAGCATGCGCTACCCCTCTGTTGGAGCAGCTTTATTAAGGTACCGACAGCAAGTATGTCTTCTGCATGCAGTAGCCAGAGCCTGGTTCCTTTCTAAAAGCTAAGGAGACCAGAGCCTGGTCTGTACTTGGGTGGCTGACCAATATGACAAGACCTAGTGTGCTGCCGGGACCAGTTATTATTTGGCCGACCAGCAGGGGCCGCTCATCCCTGACATGTATGCAATCAACTTGACCTACTGTTTACAGTTTTTCTCAATTGCTAAAACACTAAACCCTATTGTCTGAACCAAATGCTCAGTTGCCTGAACCCACTGATTGAATCAATCACTCTTTTGGCAAAACCATAAGCACTTTTCACCTGTTTAGACACAACTTGCCAACACATTTTCATTGTGATGCACCCGTGCTGCATAATGATGAGCACAGGTGACAAAAGTCAAACACAATTAAAGCACAGGTGTCACCACTTGAACACAACAACTCAAAACTGATCACACTTGTGGCTAATGATGTGAGGGAACATATACAGTAAGCCAGTTCAGAGAGCAATGGATAGAAATCTGAGAGGAAGAGTTCTTGTGAGAGGAGGTCGAGGTGGTCGAGCTGGTCAGCGAAGACAAAGAACAGTAATATCTGATGAAATCAGAGCTACTGTGATTGACCATGTTCTTGTCCATGGTATGAGCATGAGGGAGTCTGGACAAAGGGTACAACCAGACATCAGTAGATTCGCTGTGTCCACCATAATCCGAAGATTTAGAGAAGAGAACAGGTAATTACCATTTTTTGACATGATAGTACAGTATGTAAATGTTGACAGCAATTACTGTATGACATACTATAGAGCTGGTAAGTCCCGCCCATCCGTAAAACCCCACTGGACCTCTAGATTGAAAAATCGTCAATGCAAGTGAATGTGAGAAAATAATTATGGGCGGGACTTACCAGCTGTATATACTGTACCACAGTATACTGTAAGTAAATATATGTTTCAGTACATCACTGTACCAATGTACTGTAGTATTGTAATGGAGGGTTGGTTTAACTGTTTGTAGGCCTAGTATTCCATGTATTTTTTTGTAACTCCATGTTCTCTTTTTGTAGAATTGAAAGACTGCCACATGGGGGTGGGAGGACAGGTATGTTCTCCCCACACCAAGAGACCCTAATTGTTGATATGGTCCGTGAGAACAATGCCATTAAACTGAGTGAAATTCAGCAGAAGATCATTGAGGACCATGTAAATTTTGAGGGTATCAACAGTGTCAGCCTCTCTACTGTTGATCGTGTCCTCAAGCGCAACTGACTGCGCTTGAAACAGCTATACAGAGTGCCCTTTGATCGGAACTCAGAGTCGAAGAGCGAAGATTCCAGTATGTACAGGTTGGCATATATCCAGACACATTCAATGTTGATTACTCTAAGTAGTGATTTACTGTAGTGGCCTAAATCACTTTTTCCGTATCACTTACAAAACTATATCTATTTCTACAGAGGATTTTTCAACTGGATGCAATGGAAAGACCCCATGAATACATCTGCATGGATGAAGCTGGGTTTAATCTCACCAAAAGGAGAAGGAGAGGCCGTAATGTGATTGGCCATCGGGCCATTGTTGGTGTTCCTGGGCAGCGTGGTGGCAATGTCACATTATGTGCTGCCATCAGCAATCATGGGGTTGTCCACCATCATGCCAACCTGGGGCCCTACAACACTCACCAGCTCCTCATTTTCCTCAATCACATGCGAGATGCTCTGTTAGGGCAGCATGATGAGCATCCCATCTATGTTGTTGTTTGGGACAATGTGAGTTTTCACAGAGCCCTCCAGGTTAGAGAGTGGTTCAATATGAACCAAGGTTTTATCAATCTTTGCCTTCCACCGTACTCCCCTTTCCTAAACCCCATTGAGGAATTCTTCTCCTCATGGCGGTGGAAGGTATATGAACGCCAACCTTACACCAGGGTAAATCTCCTGCAAGCCATGGGACTTGCCTGTGGTGACATAGGTGTGGAGGCATGCCAAGCCTGGATACGGCATGCCAGGGTTTTTTTCCCCCGTTGCTTGGCCAGACAAAATGTGGCCTGTGATGTGGATGAAGACCTGTGGCCTGACCCAGTAAGGAGACATGATGCTGTGGCTGAGTAATGCACTTATTTGTATATTTTTGTACTTTATTTTTACATGGGCTTACTGTACACAAGTGGCAAACGCATAAGATTTCTGTTTGTTTTTACAAGTGCTACGTGTAAATGCACAAGATTTCTGTTCTGTCTTTTTGTACAAGTGCTAAATGCACAGGTTTTCTTTGTTTTGCAACATGCATTTAGCCTACAGTGAACAATAAACATTTATTTCTCCAGCTTCATGTCCTGAGCATTGTGTTTTCTATTTTTCTACGTAGTGTTTAGTGACTGTTCAGTAGTGTTTTTAATTTTGATTGACTCGGGGCACGATTTGACAACATAGTTCAGTTTTGAGCACAGATTGAACTGTTTTGAGGTGAAAGTTTGGTTTTGCAAGAAGAGTCTGAGGTTTTGTGAATGTAGCTTGAAAATTGGGTTTTGTGTTCACAGTTTAGAGAAAAGGAGAGCAGCTTTCAAGAAATGTGTCTTAGCAATCGAGAAAAACTGTAACACCGGGTAACACTGGTAATACTGACTACCGCAACATATCTCACTGTTCATCTGTGGATGTAAAAACAGCAGTGTTGGAAAAACAGGTGTGTGACTTGGAAGACTATATGGACAACCTGGAAAACCATGGACACAGATGCAACGCTCGAGTTGTCGGACTACTGGAAGGGACTGTTGGTCATCTGATCATCTTCAAATTACCACTAAAGCTGGGCGCATCAAGTTGGATCAGGCACATCAGTCGCTAGCTGCCAAAACTGGGTCTGAAGGAACGTCTCAGATCTTTGATCTTGAAGTTTCACAACTTCAAAGATAAACAACGTATTAAGGAGGCAGCACAACACAGCGATAAATCACATAGGGTCTTATTTTTTAATGACTTTTCAGCAGCACTGATAAAGAAATGGAAGGCATTTGATCAGGTGAAGCATAGCTGAAGGTAAAAAAGGTTGATTATGCTCTTCTGTACCTGGCAGCATTAAGGGTGATGGTTGACGGAAAACCCAAGAATTTGGGAAGCGTGACCTTGCGCCGCAGAAACAACAAAAGGGTGGGACGGAGGGGGACTTAGGAGGAGGACAAAGGAGTGGATGTGGGATGGAAAAGGGTGACTGGTTGAGGTTCTGGAGGAGGACGGACAGCCGGGAGGAGGAAGACAAACAGAGTCCAGGGTGGAGACAACGGAGAGAGGAGCCATGGATGAATCAGGAAGATCCAAGGCGGATCAGACAGAGTGAGACATGAGGGCCTCAGAGCAGGAGGAGTCAGGCGGGACACAGGCCACAGCCATGAAGGCGACCCACGGTAGAGTCGATGGAGAGAAGGGCCATGGTGGAGAAAGGGCAGGAAAAGGAAATGGTGACAGGAAAGATCTGGAGGGTCAAGGTGGAGCAGATGATTCAGGCAACCGAGGTGGAGGTGGGGATCCGGAAGGCCACAATGGAGCTAGATCAACAGAGGACCAAGGTGGAGCTGGAAGGCAGGAGGAGCCTGAAAGAGTCAGAGGGATGGAGGCAGCGGATGGTCAATGACTGACCAAGGCGGAGCTGGTGGACTGATGGGCTATGGCGGAGAGGAGGGAGCTAGTAGCCATGGTGGAGCTGCTGGGTCGACAGGCCAAGGTGGAGTCCAGGATTCAGAGGCCAGAGGCGGAGACAAGGTGATTTCTCTCAAAACAATGTTGTTTTCTGAATGCAAAATTAACCTGTCTGAGGCCAAGTTGATTATTAAAGTCTGAGGCCATGCCTCTTGGTAGCTTAATTGCTATGCTAAGTACCATATCTCTGTTTCCTGTTTGAATGGTCTCCTACAGGATTTAGGTACCTGGGAATCCTAACCTAACCTTAATCAGTTGCATAAAATGAATTTCACGTCCTTCACACCCTCTAGTGAACTCCCTTCCAGTTTCAAGGCTGGGTAGGATATCATTAGTTAAGATGAATATTCTGCTTAGGTTGCTTTATCCTATTCAGATGACCCAAGTTGAGTTCTCTAAAAAGGTCCTAAAAGATTTGAATGGATGGTCTCTTTCATATGGAGCAAAAGACGACCAAGGATTAAAATGTCAGTTTTACCAAGATCTAAATGGGGTTTCGATTTACCCAATATTAGAACATATCAGTTAGGTGCCCATCTGAAAAATATTTTTCATTTGATAACAAAAGATGTCTCCTCATTATGGTTAGATATTGAAACAAGTTAATCCAAATATTCAATACAAGAGCTATTGTTTTTTAGAAGTTTTAAATTCATTAAAGAAAGTTGTGTTAATCCTGTTACTCTTTTTACACTTAGAGCATGCCGGCTAGTTAGCCGCCTGGAGGGTAGGTCTAAATTTACCTTCGTATTTTCTCCAATCTTACACAATCCAGATTTCCAATGAGAAATGATGGATACTGCTTTCAAGCTCTGTTGTGACAAGGGAATTGTTAGTCTTCAATATTTGTTTATTGATAATTTAACGTCATTTCAACAAATAATGGATAAATATGAGTTATCAAAATCTGAATTGTTCAGGTTTTTGCAAATTAGGCATTTTATCCGAAAGTTTATATGAGTACAACTTTAAAAGACAGTTTTGAAATATCTCCAGCTGAAAGACTGCTTTTTCAAACAGCTGGGAGCTATCAATTCCGATTGATGAGGATGCTTGGGATAAAGTCTGGGAGTGTGCTAAAAAACTATCAGTCTATAACTGTATGAGAACAATTAATCTGAAGATACTGCACAGATTACATATATCCCTTAATCACAGACATATTTTTAACAGTTCCTTTTTCCCGTTTTGACTTACGGTGGGGATTAAGGACAACAGTTTGCTGTTGCTTTTAGAAAGGAACCAGGCTCTGGCTACTGCATGCAGAAGACATACTTGCTGTCGGTACCTTAATAAAGCTGCTCCAACAGAGGGGTAGCGTATGCTGACAAGCTCAATACCCACCGTCAGGATGCGCTACCATCCTTAACACTAGGCCAAGTTGATTATTAAGGTGGGGATTAAGGACAACAGTTTGTCAGGAAGCCAGTTTATTTCCTCAGCTGAAGGATTCTCCTTTTTACAAGGACCATTTGACCAAAAGCTCCATTCTTTTTAGTCTGTAAAAAAAAAAAAAAACAGAAACAGCAGACTAAGCCTTCTCTAATTGGTCTCCCATCCATAAACAGCCCATGCTGGGGCCTGCTTAGCTTTACTGAGGAACCAGATTCTGGCTCCCGCAGGCAAGGGACATGATTTTTCAGACACCGCTGATAGACATGCTCTAATAGAGGGGCAGCGCATCCTGATAGTCTCAATATGGCTGTCAGGATGCGTTACCGTCTTACAGTTTTTCTGAAATGCTAAAACACATTTTTTGAAACCATCACTCATTTTCTCAATACCTCAAACATAAATCCAAATGTTCAAACTAAATTCACAGAACCCCTAACTCTTCTAGAAAAATCAAACAATCGCTTCAAAACCATTTTACCTGCACTCAAAATCAAACAAAACTTTCAAATCATACACACATTAGTCAATAATATACACACTACAGATCAGTCATTAGACACTACATCAAAAAATGGAGAACACAGTGTCTAGTTCAGTGTATGTATATATATATATATATATATATATACACGTATATGTGTGTATGTGTACATATGTATCTATATACATAGATATAGATATATACAGATATATATATATACACATATACGTACATACACACACACACACACATATATATATATACACATACCTCTCAGACTGACAGATGTACCTGTGCCTTCTGTGCACTTTCAACGGGCTTATATTTAAAATATTATATAAAATATTATAATATATATTTAAATATTTCATGCCGTGTTGCAGTTGTGCTTAACTTTTGCTTTTTTGTGTTTAGTGTTTTGCATCACAAGTTCATCACAGAGCAAATTGTGTCTTAATGAGTGAGAATGTGTTTAGAGTTTTGCATGAAATCTGCAAACAGTATCTAAACTGCCTAAGCTTGTTTAAGGTTTTGCAGAAAGAATGATTAATTTGACAAATTGGTTTAGGCTACTGAGAATTTAGTTTAGAGTATGGGGTTTAGTGTTTTAGCAAATGTGAAAAACTGTAATGCAGTGTGCAACAGTCAACTGTTGCATCAGAGATCCAAGGCAGGAGTCTGATTTCGTTTATCACATGAGGAGAGTGAATCGATCTGACGTGTGAGGTGATAAAGACAAGACGGTGATGGAAGATTTAGCTTTAAACTGAAACACATAAAATAACCACATAAAATTCAGAGATCTCCATGTTTACTTCTGTATGACAGCACACTTCACACCGTCTTTTTTTTTGTTTGTTTGTTTTTTCGATCATGCAGGTCACTCAGGAATGTCATTCATTCACATTGTAATTTGGCCACAAAAGAAATTTTAAAAGAAATACTGTAAAAAAAACAAAAACCAAAAAAAAACAGCCATACAAAATAAATAGCAAGGTGTAAGCTATTTGTCCTTTAAAGCTTAAATACATAGTAAATAAATAAATATCCAATGTCGTGATTTGGGTCCCCTACCAACCTGGGCCCATACACCTGATATACTCTGCATCCCCTATAACGGTGCCCCTTGACACACAGTGCATGTCGAAACCCTAGTTTTCTTACTGCACTCTCTCCTTTGTTTTCTTGATTGAGGATCAATATAATTTATATCTAATATAATCCCATGAGTACATACAATTAACACACTGCCCTTAGCAGTTTCATCACTAGGGTGGAACCTGAACACTGTTTGAACTCTGCCGGTGGTGACAGCTTGGACTGACACATATGCCCTCTCCTACACACACCCTACCTCCTTCACCCACCCACAGGGTCCAGGAGCCGCCCTGGATCTCCATCTCTATAAAAAGGTCAGAGCTTGGCACAAAGGTGCCATCCTCATTTGGACAACTCTAACTGCTTCCTGCGGTGTCCTCTCTGGGTTCATCTGATCTCCGTATTCATCCACAAGATGTCTTGCAAAGGAGCAAAGACTGTGACCTCAAAGTCCATTAGCTGCAGGAGTCGCTGTGGTTCGATAGCCTATCCACGCAAAGCCTACAGTATCTGTGGAGGTAGCACCCGCTCCTCTTGCTTTTTCAGAACTGGAGGATACGGTAAAGGATTTGGTGGAGGATATGGTCTTAGTAGGGGATGCGGTTTTGGTGGAGGATCCCATTTTGGTGGAGGATGTGGTCTTGGTAAGGGATCCGGTTTTGGTGGAAGATCTGGTTTTAGTGGAGGATCCGTTTTTGGTGGAGGATGCGGTTTTGTTGGAAGATCTGGTTTTAGTAGAGGATGCGATTTTCTTGGAGTATTCAGTACTGGTGGAGGATCTGGTTTTGGTGGAGGATCCAGTTTTGGTGGTGGATACGGTGGATTTGTGGGAGGTGAGAAGGCCACCTTGCAGAACCTGAACGACCGCCTGGCATCCTACCTGGAGACGGTGCACTCTCTGGAGTCTGCCAATGCCATTCTGGAAAGGAAGATCTGTGAGTTCTATGAAAGGAAAGCAGCAATCCCACAGAGGGACTACACCCCCTACTTGTGCGAAATTAAGGACCTGCAGAACAAGGTACAGTGCTATGTAAATGAATATGAAATGAGCAAGTTCTTGTGCAATTACATTCTTTCAGATATAGCAGCTGAAAAAGAATTCAAAGATTATCACTTGCTTTCTCAGAATTTGGGAATTTGAGATTTTTCCACATTTATGTGCTCTTATGTATTAAATGTTCTACCTCTTAGATTATCATTGCTACCACCGAGAACGCCAACCTCCTCCTGCAGATTGACAACTCCAAACTGGCTGCTGATGACTTCAGGGCAAAGTAAGTTACACAGTGTTGACAAAACCAGTTTGATGGATAAAATATTCAGCACATCTGTTTTCAACATTAATAACAATAGCAATGAAATGCTTCTTGAGCAGCAAATCAGCGTATTAGAATGATTTCTAAGATCACGTGATGCTTAAGACAGGAGTAATCACTGACTGCTAAAACAAATCAGCTTTGGCATTGCTGAAATAAATTACATTTTAAAAAATATTACAAAACAAAACGTTTTTAAAATTACAATATTATGGTTTTGCTGTATATTTTGATCAAATTAATCCAACTTAGGTGAACATACATTTTTCAAAAACATTGAAAAATTTGAACAGTTTGACTTTTGAACAGTAGTGTGTGTGTGTGTGTGTTTATTACACTGGTGGCGTTCAAACAGTGATTGGTGTGTCTATTCACTACGTCACCTTACCACTAATCAGATATGAGCATGAGTTGGTGATGCGGCAGTATGTGGAGGGCGACATCGCTAACCTGCGCCGCTTGCTGGACCAGACGAACATGGCAAAGTGTGAACTGGAGATGCAATTGAGGAGTCTTGAGGATGAGCTGGCATGTATGCGTAAGAATCACCAAGAGGTATGTAGTAGTTTTCTGATAGATCATCTATGTTGTATTATATTATATTATATGATATTATATATATTATATTATGTTATGTTTAAGGAGCTGTGTGCACTGAGGGCTCAGCTGACAGGTACAGTGAATGTAGAGGTTGATGCTGCTCCTCAGGAAGACCTGAAAAAGGTTCTGCAGGAGATTCGTGCTCATTACGAGAACATCATACAGAGACACCGCAGGGAACAGGAAGAGTGGTTTAATGACCAGGTAAGACATCTTCTTTCTCCTTGAATCCACTGTTTGTGTTTCTACTTTGCTATCAAACATACTGCAGGGCTCCTGATTTCACTGAATAACAACCCACATATTCCAGAATCTCACTTGAAGTAGTGTCTGGATTGTGATATAGTGTTTTTGTCTTTTGATTAGATGGCAGGGTTGAATATACACATGGAAAAGTGCACAGAGGACATGGCAAAATACAGATCAGAGATCACAGACCTACGAACCACCTTACAGAGTTTGGAGATTGAGCTACAGTCTCAAATCAGCATGGTGAGACACAAGTGGAATGTAGAGTGAGAGAGATTAGATACATTATCTGAACCAAAGGCAGGAAAATACAGCATAAGTCCTGAAGAAAGCAGATCAACGATGCTTTATAATGATTTGTGCATGTTCTCAAACAGGTAGCAGCACTGGAGAAGACGCTAATGGAAACAGAGGCTTCGTACAGCTCTATGCTAGCCTGCTTCCAAAATCAAATCAACATGCTGGAAGCCGAGTTGGCTCAGCTGAGAGCAAGCATTGAGCAACAGGGACGAGATTACGCCGTGCTGCTGAACATCAAGGCTTGTCTGGAGCAGGAGATTGCCACCTACAGGTGCCTCCTGGAAAAACAAGACATTAAGTAAGTTTGTTCCCCCATAAACGTTGATGTGAGTTCAAATCAGTGAAACATGGATTACATTATGTTGTCCAGGAATAGCTTCATGAATTAAATTCTTCTTCCTCTTACTCTCCCAGGTGTCCATTTCCAGGTAATTGAAATCTCTCTTTGTATATTGTGGTAAGATGGTCAGTTTCAAGCAACGTTGTACATTACATATTACTGACTCCTTCTCTCTTGTGCTTCAGCATCCTCCTGTGGTTCCATCGTTGGCACATCTGGTGGATCTCAATCCTCCTGTGGTTCCATCGTTGGCACATGTGGTGCATCTCAATCCTCTGGTGGTTCCCTCCGTGCCCAATGTGGCGTATCTCAGTCCTCCTGTGGTTCCCAGTTAGGCACATCTGGTGGATCTCAATCCTCCTCTGGTTCCCAGTTTGTCCCATCAGGTGGATCACAGTCCTCCTGTGGTGCAGCAAACATAAAAAAGTAAACCACCCCCACTCCACAGTGGTCACTTCATGCCACTTTGTGAGACAGTATTTAAACACATGCAGACATTTAACTTTAAATGAGTGTTGATACACAATTTGTGACATGACAACAAGGAACAAGGAAACTTGTTATTTTTAAAACACTGAGACACTCTGATGTTGTGTTTTTGTATGTGAGAAAAACCTGTCTCTGAAAATAAAAGTGCTCGCAAAAATATTCCTACATGTTTTGTTTTGTTTTACACTATGGTCTAAAATTTAAAATTATGTAAAACACACAGCAGTTACATTCTTTTTTTGATTGTTAGTTACTGATTTTCACAAATTGCAACTCACAATAGACAAAAAGCTGTTGGTGGGGTATGTGGGGATTCCTGGCAAGGAGTGAGCCGGCACGACACGGCATGTTCTAGAGGGGGCTGGACGACGAGACTTCCTCTATTTCTTCGACTTCAAAATTAGAACCGTTTAAATAAAAGATGAGATTAATCAGTTGGGAGCAAATGGGAGCAAATCAAAGACAGGTGCAGGGTAATTAATCAAAAAACATAGAAACACATGGGGAACAGAAACAGGAAGCAGGAGAATGGAACCAAAACACAAAGAACATGTGACATTCAGAATAAATTATACATGTAAGGTATTCCATTGGTAATAGCTCCATTAACACTTTTTGGCAGCCCTTCACAGAGGAGACTCTGAAATCAACTGCAAAAGAATGTTTTTCCATGCCAAAAAGGTCATGGCATTAAAGACCCCTCTATAAGCCAAAGAAGTTACCTTACTGTTAGGCAATGCTAGTAACAATGACAAAGGTTTTAAATCTAGATCTAAACCCAAAATCTTAGTATGTTACACCAGTATCAACCAGAATGACCTTCAACAGTGAGTGCCAATTTTAGTCTTACATTTAAGTCAAAAGGGAAAAAGGAACTGTTAAAAGTATGTCTGCGACTAAGGGATGTATGTAATATGTGCAGTATCTTCAGATGAATTGCTCTCATACAGTTATAGACTGATATTTTTTAGCACACTTCTAGACTTCATCCCAAGCATCCTCATCAGTCGGAATTGATAGCGAGGTCCTCATGTCTTCTTCCTGGCTCCTCACTCTGTCTGTTCCGCCTTGGCTCTTCCTGATTCCTCCATGGCTCCTCTCTCGTCTCCACCCTGGACTCTGTTCAACTTCCTCCTCCGGGCTGTCCGTCCTCCTCCAGAACCTCCACCAGTCACCCTTCCATTGCCATTAAGTTCGGCTCCGTTTTTTTCCACTGAGGCCTCCATGGTAGCTTGTTCAGCCTCAACAAGCCCAGTTTTTTTTTCTTTTTTGCTTCCTGGATTTACTACTGGTCGGTTTTGCAAAATAATCTTCTAAATTCATTCTCACAAAAGAAATCAGCCCTCCTGATGAGCTAGCAGGTACTTAAAAGGATAATTAAACGGAGCTCGTTCGGGTTGCATTTAAGCTCTACTGCGCTATATTTCTCCCCCCGCAGTCACATTCTTGAGAGCAAAAATATCATTTAGATCACATAGATCACCACACTCTTAATCAACTTCATAAGGAGCAGCATTTATTATCTGTTTATTGTCAGAGATGTTTTGATTTTGCAGTATAAGTAATTTAAATAAATTATTTTTCATTTTTTGATGAACAATTCAATTTTTGACTTGCAGACATTTAACATCTTTTCCAGAGGGATGCATTATTAGAAGCAGGGGCGTAGCCACAGGTGTGCGAGGGTGTGCCAGTGCCACCCACAGTGGCAGCTGGCACACCTAAAGATAGATGCAAAAATATTTTTTTATAATTGTATAAACATGGGCGGCGCTAAAGAGGGGCTAGCAGCACCCCCAAAAAAGCACCCACACACATAAAAAATTAAATAAAACAAAACCATTTGTTTTATTTAATTTTTACTAAATTTTTAATAACTAAACCATTTAGTTATTATGAGTGTACATAAATCAGAAAAAGTTTTTTCCGCTGGGAAAAAAATACAAGGGATTGCACAGGCGCCTCCATGCCATGCAGTAGGCGCGACAGGCAAATAATCAAGTTGCTATGCGCACATACAGTGCATATTCATCTAAAAGAAGGAACTGTGGGGATGCCTGAAACAGGACAGATAATGTGGAACAACGGCAAATTCTCTCTTTATTTTTTTCTTTCTTTCTTTCTTCCTTCCTTTCTTTTTATTTATTTTTTTGTCAGCTATTAATAATATTATTGCAGATATTATCTGTGCAAATTGTATGTAAACTCACGACTTAAAAACGTGCAGAACGTGTGTGTAACGTAGCGAGGGAGACGTGAAAGTGAGCGGATCCACATGCAAGCTTTCATTGTAACTTGACTCAGACAAAGACATAGTCATAAACACAGGCAGGGTCGGACAATGGCAGACAGGTACAGCGTAGACAAGACATGAGGATAGTCTGTGAAGCAGGCGAGGGTCAATGAACGGCGAACGTAATCCAGGGGGCAAGGAAAAGGGGTTATCCAGTAAACGAGCGAGAGGTCCACAAGGCAGGCAGCGAGACACAAAACGAGATGACCAGGCGAGAAAGCTAAACACTGGGAACTAGGGAACTAGAGAACTCAATACGCAACAGCAATCCACAACACCACAATACTCGGTGAGCAACGGGGGAAGTCCGAGGCTTAAATAGAGCGCCTGATTGGATACAGGTGTTCGAGCAATTAGTGTAAAGGGTAATGGGAAACGTAGTCCGGGGTGTAATGCAACAGTCTGTGTAGAGTGAAATGTTAATGAAATGCACAGCGACCTCTGGTGGCGGGCAGACCAGACAGGAATCATAACAGTATGTCGCGAATAAAGAGCAAATTAAATGAAAAGTGTCTATTGCGGCATTATATTTTTTGATTGTTGGTGGCGGTCTTGAGGAGCGAGAAAGCTTCGGAAAATGGCTCATAAAAAGACGGGAACGTGAATGCTTTTTACAAGTCGGAATCTAAAATAAAGGTAGGCTTGAACATTTCACAGGAAATTCTGTCAGTGTGGAGGGAGTTGTACGGATGCGTGCTGCGCAAGAAAAATAGGCTACAACCGCATCTCTAGTCATTTTAATATTAATAAAAATCTGTAATGTTAGTAATACAAGTCTGATTTTTTCACATCAATCTGACAATAAATGCAGCACACCCAGTTTTTCTGATGCACACCCAGAGTCTCTTTTCTGGCTACGCTACTGATTAGAAGTGCTACATTTTGCCATGTTAAAATCAAGAAATTAAGACTGAGATTGATTAAGACTGAGATTTTTGAACAAAATGATTATTGGTGGAATGGGCTGTGAGGCAAGGGACACCAGGTAAAATCTTGCCAATCTTGGCCCTGCCAATCATAACCAGTCATATCCGACTATATCACATTGACCTTCCTCCATTCATTCTCAATTACCCCCCAACTCACCTGAGAGAATTGCCGAAAAACAAGTGATATATACCTTTTTATGTCATATTTTGTAATATTTACGTTGTTCTATTTTTGTATTATTTTACACTGCCTTCCTAGTCTACATGCGAAATGCATATTAAAATATTGTAATAATAAATAAAATAAAATTCTCAAGCTGGGCACTCAAAGTACTCAAGCTGACCCGTGTGACCTGTAAAAGGGTGGTAAAGCTGTCACAGATGATCTCACATCACCTCAGAGTGACCGGGTCAACTTTAGTTTTCTGCTCCTAACTTTCTAAGGGATTTTCTCCGCTGGCACAAAAGACTTGCTCATGTTCATAAACACACACTCACATACACACAATTTGTATACACACAGTGCATGTCGAAAGCCTGCTTGTCTTACTGCACTCCCTCTATTGTTGTCTTGAGGATGAGTACATCTCATAAGTACATACAGTTAACACACTGCGCTTAGCAGTTTCTTCACTAGGGTGGAACCTGAACACTCTTTGAACTCTGCTGGTGGTGATAGCTGGGACTGACACATATGCACTCTCCCACACACACCCTACCTCCTTCACCCACCCACAGAGTCCAAGAGGTCAGAGATGGGTTCAATGGCACCATTCTCATTTGGACAGTGCATTCCTGCAGTGTCCTCTCTGGGTTCATCTTATCTCCATATCCATCCAAGATGTACCCAAGACCATGACCTCAAAGTCCAATACCATCAAGAGTCTCTGTGGTGTGACACGCTTTGGGTTTGAGGGTATAGATGATAATGATGACGAAAAACCTCAGCATGCTGTGGCAGAGACTAATGCATCTGTGGCTTTTCCAGACCCTGAGCAGGTGCAAAATGGGACCCACTAGTTGTAAAAAATTGCCATAGAAATTTGACGACTTTCAATATTTAAGTGTGAATGTGTATTAATTGTAACACATATGTAAAAATATTTAAACAAATTATAATAAGAGGAGCACAAGTGAGCTTGTATAAATAAATACACATAAAACACAAATAAATAAAATATAAATGAAGTATACCCAAAAACTAAATAGAATAAACAGAGCATAAAAAAAAAATAAAACATAGGCTTACTAATATTCATAAATGATAAGAAATGTAGGCTATTCTGCTTGTTAAGAATTGATGATCACAAGAAAAATTTGCATTAGACATTGGATCCGGGTGTGTAATTATTTAACGTAACATGCTAAATGTGGCTCATTTTTTCCTTATATGACTGTATGGGTCTGTCTGTTATCGTGGGCATCATTGCATGTATAAAACAAGTACCACAGCAATAAATATTATGTATATACACTGCCCTCCAAAAGTTTGGAAACAAAAAGTATCCAAAAGTATGGTTTTGGATGATATCAGCATAAATCCTTATAATTTTTTGGTGCTAATACATTACAGTAACTATTATCATTATCACTGAAGACCAGCAATAATAATTTTCATAAATTTCATAAAATATTGTAATAAAATAATAAACAAAATAAAATACTCAAGCTGGGCACTCAAAGTACTCAAGCTGACCTGTGTGACCTTTTAAAGGGTGGTAAAACTGTCACAGATGATCTCATATCACCTCAGAGTGACCGGGTCAACTTTAGTTTTCTGCACCTAACTTTCTAAGGGATTTTCTCCGCTGACACAAAAGAGTTGCTCATGTTCATAAACACACTCACACACACACACAATTTGTACAAAATCAAGCCCCTAGGCATGCAGACTGTTTTTACAAACATTTGTGAAAGAATGGGTCGCTCTCAGGAGCTCAGTGAATTCCAGCGTGGAACTGTGATAGGATGCCACCTGTGCAGCAAGTCCAGTCATGAAATTTCCTCGCTCCTAAATATTCCACAGTCAACTGTCAGCTGTATTATAAAAACATGGAAGCATTTGGGAACAACAGCAACTCAGCCACGGAGTGATAGGCCACGTAACTGACGGAGCGGGGTCAGCGGATGCTGAGGCGCATAGTGCGAAGAGGTCGGCAACTTTCTGCAGAGTCAATCGCTACAGACTTCATGTGGCCTTCAGATTAGCTCAAGACCAGTGCGCAGAGAGCTTCATGGAATGGGTTTCCATGGCTGAGCAGCTGCATCCAAGCCATACATCACCAAGTGCAATGCAAAGCGTTGGATGCAGTGGTGTAAAGCACGCCGCCACTGTACTCTAGAGCAGTGGAGACGCGTTCTCTGGAGTGACGAATCGCGCTTCTCCATCTGGCAATCTGATGGACGAGTCTGGGTTTGGCGGTTGCCAGGGGAACGGCACTTGTCTGACTGCATTGTGCCAAGTGTAAAGTTTGGTGCAGGGGGGATTATGGTGTGGGGTTGTTTTTCAGGAGCTGGGCTTGGCCCCTTAGTTCCAGTGAAAGGAACTCTGAATGCTTCAGCATACCAAGACATTTTGGACAATTCCATGCTCCCAACTTTGTGGGAACAGTTTGGAGCTGGCTCCTTCCTCTTCCAACATGACTGTGCACCAGTCCACAAAGCAAGGTCCATAAAGACATGGATGACAGAGTCTGGTGTGGATGAACTTGACTGGCCTGCACAGAGTCCTGACCTCAACCCGAGAGAACACCTTTGGGATGAATTAGAGCGGAGATTGAGAGCCAGGCCTTCTCGTCCAGCATCAGTATGTGACCTCACAAATGCGCTTCTGGAAGAATGGTCAAAAATTCCCATAAACACACTCCTAAACCTTGTGGACAGCCTTCCCAGAAGAGCTGAAGCTGTTATAGCTGCAAAGGGTGGACCGATGTCATATTGAACCCTATGGATTAGGAATGGGCTGTCACTTAAGTTCATATGCGAGTCAAGGCAGGTGAGCAAATACTTTTGGCAATATAGTGTATGTCAAAGTCAAACATGCCCCTTTGCCAGCTGTGATGCATGGTTACTGGTTTAAACTTGGCCCAGGTTTTTAAAAGATTTTTGGGTCAGCACACCTTAATAGCTTCAACAACTGATTGCCAATTAAGTTAAGAATACAATGAATTTAGGCCCAGATTATGCAGAGCTGTAATAGCTGCTAATGGTGGATATTTTGATGAATTGAAAATTTACATTTTTTCTATGTATAAACTGTTTATGTAATAAAAGATGTTCTCATAAGTTTGTGTTGTCCCTTATCAGTGCAAAATTATCACAAATGAAAAAGGATTCATGCCAATATTTTCCAAAACCCCACTTTTCTAGGGTGTTTCCAAACTTTTGGAGGGAAGTGTAGCAGTCAAAACATCCGTTTTTACAGCTGGGGAAAGATATTGGGTCCCACTTTATATTAGGTGGCCTTAACTACTACGTACTTACATTTAAATTAATCATTTGATACAATGTACTTATTATGTACATACGGTGTTACATTGTACTTATATTTTAAAAATACCTGCATGTAATTAAATTTGTAATTATTTTCTGTAATTACATTTATAATTATACTGTTGACCCATCCCGTACACCTAAATCCACCCTTAAACCTACCCATACCACCGAACCTATCCCTAACCTTACCCGAAATCCACCTCAATAGCAGCAAAATAAATGTTTTGCAATACTACATGAACACAATAAGTACATATTTTTATGTAAATACATAATAGTTAACACCACCTAATATAAAGTGTGACCAGGTACTGTTTGGATTCCATTTCTACCACAACTTCACTTTAATCTCTCTATCAATCTTTCATTTTAAATCATTTAAAAATAGCATTAATGTGTAACAAGACTTCATTTCAAAAGATTCTGAGAGACAATATTAAGTGAATTCCAAAATCTGAACCGTAACAACAAAATCTAAACCGTAAAAAGATAGGTTTAGGTATAAGAATTTATTATAAATTATGATTAAAAATCTTTGACAAAAAAATTAATAAAAAATCTTATGCATTCACTGAGTGAGATGAAAACGAACTCCTCTACAATGGAGGAAAAACTGGAGGAAGTATTATTATTAGTAGTAGTAGTAGTAGTATTTTAGCCAAAATAATGTGTTGTGAGCATTATGAGTGCACACACATGTATTATAAGGATTCATTCATACAGGAAATCATAATATTGACAAAGGTATATGCTATTGCGTAGCTGAATAAAACTCAGATAGAGACGTTTTCACTGATGAAACATGGAGGCATATCTGTAGGATTGCGACTAAATGGTTTAACTCTGATCTTCAAGCCATATCGGGTATTTTTATATGAATAAACTATAGATGCTATTAGATGCTATTATGCCTCAAGCCAAAGTGGCAGACGGGTTTGGGAGCCTTACAGGATGCTGAGCTGAGGGATGGGGAGGCAGGAACCTCTGGGCCATGAAAGGATCTTCTGAGATCATGATGACCATCACATGGAGCTCAAAGTCGACTGTGACTTGGCATTTTGGGACTGCTAGACACTACCAAGGCAGTGTTATATATTTCATGCAGTTGTGTACTTACTTTATCTCAAAAGTTCTAAAGGATTTGTAAATCCAGAGAAATGCCAGTTTTAAATGTTAGGCTTGTTTGAGATGCGCCTCGCCTGAAATGTAGCGAGAGTAGGCGGCTGCAGTGAGGAGAGGAGTGAAATAAGTGTGGTCAAGACGGACAGTTCTGACCTCTGAAAGTAGAACGGATACCTACAAGATCAAAGGCAGATATCGCGTTATCACACTTAAATGCTGTGTTGCTGATAAACATGATACAATTTCAGCTCTGTTGTTTTTATATGAAAATAAATATGACGAACAAGACACTCAAAGCGCTTGCTATTTAATTCCATATGAAAGGCTTATTTATCATCCATTTTTACTTTAATACAAACGTGTATTTGACAACAATCACGTATCTCACGCAGAGACCGCACTGGCATAGTGTTTGGGAATATTCATGCATAATTTAAACACATAACCACATGATATTAGATTAAAAAATAAAACATTTTAGAAAAGAACGGCAACATCACGGTTGTCTGAACCAATGAGCATTAAGCTGTGTCGTTAGCCAGTCGTTTCCCATCGTGCTTTTGGTCAGTGCAGTCGGTGGAGAGCTACTGCGCCCAACTGCTCAATCCGACACAGACGCCTCGCCGTCGTGAGAGTTTTTTGGCACACGTCAGCATGACATCAGAGCAAGGATGTAACTCGGACACATTTCTAACCAGCATGCATCTTGCGGTGATCAATGGTGATTGGTTCTGCGCAGATTTTGCTCATCTTAAACGAGCCTAATGACTCGTCCCTGGTCATTGTCGCCTATCAATGACGCAATATCGGCGCTATCCTCGGTTTTCGCTTATGAATACAACTATAACTTTTTTTTTTTAATATAACTTTTATCCAAATAATGCACCATATGCGCCATATATAGGCCTATGTTATTATATATTTTCGGCCGATAATTTTCGGCGGATGAAAATTCGGTGCATCCCTAGTTTTTATCAAGTCTGGTGAGCAAACCTATGGTAATGTAATTAAATACATTATGTGCTGCACAAAAACATTTAGCCATACTTGCAAATACGGTGGGCTCGTTCAAATTTACTTTTAGAACGACTGTTTTACACACAGCAAAAATGCGCTTTCACATATCAGTAAAAAGCTAATATTGAATCAAATTTCATGTTCTTTGCAGATAATTCATTACGATGACATAAAATACTGTTATTAAATGTACAGGTGAGTTAATAAGAAAGTAATACATTACCTCATCCGTGAGCATGACTTGTGAAAATGACATCTCCCAACATTCCATGCTCCATCATTGCATCATCGAGTTTCGCCTCTGTTATTGTTTTGAAAATGCGACCTCTAGCGGCGAAAACTTACATATTGTGCCTTTAATCTGCTTTAACTGTTAGTTTACATACAGGTAGAAACGCAAAAGACTGAGTCACGCTGTGTCGCTCAGGCTGCACTGCAGTGTCTATTCACGGGCGCGATCCTATTACTGATCGGCACGGGGGCTTTGACCTGCTCCGTCTCCGACCTGGGCCGGTTCACCCCTCCTTAGACGACCTGGTGGCCCCGAGCTCCCCCAGGAACACCATATCGATACCGAACTTAGTGCGGACACCCGCTCGACATAGTCCACTGCAGCCCAGAACCCCTGAGCTCAAGCGATCCGCCAGCCTCAGCCTCCCAGTAGCTTGGATTACAGGCGCGCGCCACTGCACCCGACGAGAATTGAAAGTATCAGCACTGCTACTGAATCTAGTGATCACAGCGCCCTCTAGTGTAAGAAAACAGAATGTTAAGTATTTGTTAGGAAACTAAGCAAGTTTTATTTACCATATGTATGTATATTTATCAAATGTACACATATTTAGCTCTGTAATTTTATTGTGGCAAACTTTGCTGTTTAAATTCTTAGAAGAAATAAAACAATTAAGGGACTGGGGTCTCAGGTACTGGCTGTGGTTGCAGCCCTGACAGGAACCTCTTCAACCAGTGCATGTTCAAAAATGTCACATATCTTCCAAAGAGAGGCGTTAGATACCAATCATTTGAGACAACATACTACTGTTGTTGTTGTTGTTTAACACATAACACTCACAGTGGATACATACAACAGAGATATTGTTTAAAAGAACAATGTGTGAGTTGGGTTGATGCAAAGCAATAAAGCATATACACAACCAGAATACAAAAGTAAAGTGATATTCTAAAAAAAATAACTAGGCCAAAAATAAATAAATAAATAGAATGACATACAGTAGTGTCCCTTATGTTAACAAAAGTGCAACGCCACAAATGCCACTACTGAAAAGATTAAAAAAAAAAAATTTAAAGGTTACAAATTTGAAAGTGAGACTATGCCATTATCTGGAGTTGACAAGAAACGATTTCATTATTATGAATTCTTAATCAAGTAATTCATCTCTAAATCTTTATTTCACTGTTAGTCCACATGCAGGTACAAACACAAAAGTCTGAGTCTCGCTGTATCGCTCAGGCTGCACTGCAGTGTCTATTCACAGGTGCAATCCCACTACTGATCGGCACGGGGGCTTTGACCTGCTCCGTCTCCGACCTGGGCCGGTTCACCCCTCCTTAGACGACCTGGTAACCCCGAGCTCCCCCAGGAGCACCATATCGATACCGAACTTAATGCGGACACCCGATCGACATAGTCCACTGCAGCCCAGAACCCCTGAGCTCAAGCGATCCGCCAGCCTCAGCCTCCCAGTAGCTTGGATTACAGGCGCGCGCCACTGCACCCGGCGAGAGCTGAGACTATCAGCTGTGCTACTGAATCTAGTGCTCACAGCGCCCTCTAGTGTAAGAAAACAGAACGTTAAGTATTTGTTAGGAAACTAAGCAAGAACACTAGCCCGGTTTATTAACAGGTGTATTTATCATATGTATGTATTTATTATATGTACGCATGTTTTACTCATTACTCATTTGCTGTGGCAAACAACTGTTTGCTGTTCATATTCCTAGTAGAAATAAAATAATTAAGAGACTGATTTCTGAGATGCCAGCCCTAACAGGAACCTCTGGAGCGGCTGTCCATGTTTTAGTGATATAACGTCTAGAAATTATGAAGTAGCTGTGACAGAAAACTCTCTTTCAACTGGAAGCTCCAGCAACTGGGCCATGACATAAACCCACTAGGAGGCCTCAGCAAACAACCAGTGGGCTGCAGGATGATTTAATTTTTTTAAATTAATATACTGTTTGTAATACAATTCATACATTAATACATTAAAATAATTTAATTAAAATGATAAATTTCCCTACAATAACTATTGTTTCTGTTTGTTTCCCATTTTCCTTTTATAAAAATAATAAAACAAGCCATTGACCACTGATAGAGAAACCAGGAAAAGATAACAATAAGGATAAAATAACTATTATGCAAGTTGATATTCTGGTCATGTTTTTTTTTCCCCCAAGCACACTGAATCTGACACCTTGTACTTCTCAAGACTCCAGGTAGGTTGCAGGTTGTAGTTGCAGTTCTGAAAAATGGTGCTAGAGACTACATAGTTCACACCTAATTCTTCACCTTAATTCCTAAAGTCTTTACTGTTATCATGCATCTTCTCCACCTGTTTTTTTTTTCTGACCTTGCTGACCCAGTGAGCATTTCGCTGTACCAGTGATCATAATTTAATATAGCAATTTCTGTTTTGCATTAGTTTAGAATATCTGGTGCATTTTACCCGTAAAGGAAAACTTGCTTAATAAATATATACTAATTATTATATAATAATAATTACATACACCTGAGTAGTACAGGTAGAAACGCAAAAGTCTGAGTCTCGCTGTATCGCTCAGGCTGCACTGCAGTGTCTATTC